>NC_050453.1:12140720-12190720 GCF_903995425.1 Onychomys torridus
GGGGAGGCTCCTTCAATGTTTTTAGAAGTCGGTTTTGGTAACACTGACGATTTGACAAGAACAAGGTCTCCGGCTAGGGGATCCTGTATCTCTTCTGGTCCCCACGGTCACTGCACTAACATAAGCAAACACACTCACACATGCACACACGTAATTTTTTTAATCTCACACACCAATATTAGTGAGTGGAGCTAAAAACTACCTTCTCCCGAAGCATGGCTTCTGGGTGGCTTTCTCACTGGTGAACTATGTAGAAGCCAGAGCTCTGTGTCTGTTCAGTGAAATGAGCAATGTCACCTTCCACAGGCTGACTTCCACGAAGCTGACTTGGTGAATACCTGCCTTCTTACTCCTAACCCTGTGTTCTCCGTCCTGTGTGGTCAGGAGTATAGCCTTTATGTGTGTTCCTCCACCTCACACAGAAGCGGCTCATGTGCTCCTCCAAGGACAGCCAACTACAAAGAGAGGCTTTGCACATAACCTTCCGTTCCTCCTCTAATCTCTCCTACGCCCATGCTGGAATTTCAGATCCAGCACAGAGAGAACTCCCCACAATACATGTAAGCACAAACACATGAAGTTGTAGTTTAAAAGGAATAGAGATCAGGACAGTTCACTAGGGGGACACTCTAACACTTTTTTTTTCATCTTTTTCCCATGAAAGTCACAGCCTTCAGCTGGACGTGGTGGCCATGTCTATATTCCTAATATTTGGGAAGCTTGTACAAAAGGATTTCAATTTCTAAACCAGCATGGAATGCATAGTAAAACATTGTCTCAAATAAAGAAAGAAAGAAGGAAGGAAGGGAGGAAAGAAGGGAGGGAGGGAGGGAGGGAGGGAAGAAAGGAAGGAAGGAAGGGAGGGAGAGAGGGAGGGAGGAATGAAGAAAGGAAGGAAAGAGAGAGAAAGAGGGAAAGAAAAGAAAAATTCTTATCCCTTGCAAATGGAGCCACAGTTTTACACACACACACACACACACACACACACACACACACACACACACACACAACACACAAGACCTCCCCAGGTCTCATGTGTCAACCTATTTCCAAAGTACTCTATTGAACTCAGAACTAGTTGGTGCTGGTCCAGTTCAACTAGGATTCGTGCCTAATGCGCTCACAGGTTGAGAGAGAGGAAGGAAGTGTCACCCACTCCCCCAGCTATCAGTCCTGAGAGCTGTCCTCCATGCTGTCACAATGTCTCAGCCAACCATCAGTCCTTCATGTTGTTACAATGGCGTAGCACAGACCTCAGGGGCAAACAACTCTGGTTTCACTAATCAGTCTTTCTTCTGACAGCCACACTGCTCCAGAGAGCATCACCACAGGCTGTCACTATCAGAATGCCATGTGAATGATGCCCACAGAGATGCAGCATGCCATAACCACTAGCAGTAAATGAACTGGTAGTGTTAACTGAGCAAGGGCTTCCTCTACCCTGATTCTGTGTTTCCTACAGGGTCTATCTATAGGATGACTGTTGTAATGTCTACATTCCAACCTAAAGAGTAAATGAGACCATCTGAAGCATCAGTAATTGCTAGTAAGTATCATATCTCAAGTCCACAAAGGACCCCCAGAGACTATTAAGTTCTAGGGGTTTGAAGGAAAGAAGCCCATGACCAGATTCTTCCCCATCCCTCCCTGTATGCATCACTTGCTCTCCCAGCCTATCGCAAAGCTAGGTAACTACTTCTTATATAAAATCTCAGTGGAAATGAGTTAAGGTGGGGGAATAAAGATGATATTTTGATCAGAGCACAGGAAAGAGCTTGTACCCTACATTCCATGACATCTCCAGCCTGTCCCTTGGCCTTAGTGTTCTACCATTCTTCCTGATAACCAAGGTGACATTAGACCTTCACCCATACTATCCAGGCAAGGTATTTGTTCTGGATCAACAAACATAAGAGTTAGATACCACAGACATGAATCCCCTAGACTTGGATTAGTTACTTTTGTGTCACTGTAACCAGATACCCATCAGAAACAGCAGAAGACAGGAAGGGTCTGTCTTGGCTCACAGTTTCAGATGGTTGTCCGTCCATCATGGTGGGGAAGGTATGGCAATAGTCACAACTGTGGGAGCATGTGTTGGAAGCCATTCACAGCAGACCAGGAAGCAGACTGCAAGACGGGAACCAAGGCCAGGACATACCCTTCAAAGAGCTGACCTTGTGGTCTGCTTCCTCAGGTAGGCCTCTCCTCTTTAAGGTACCACCAGGCACCAGCTGGAGAACATGGGTTCATAACATGACATTTCAGGTTAAACCCATACCTTTCACCTTATGATGAATACATTATACAGCTGGCCATACACAGGTACAGTAGTCCATCTTGGGTGAACTGAAGAAAGACACCTCAACCTTTCCATTGAAGATTATAAAATGAGATGGAGTTAAGGAGTTTATCTTCCATTGAGGCCTCTCCCAACTCTAAAATTCTTTCTGTGAAGGTATTCTACAGGGTTTTCTAATCCAGCCTCTGTGTCCCTTACAAGGAGCACTTTCTAAACTATTACTTGGTCTATTTTGAGTCACAGTTCACCTTTCTGTGTTTCTATCATTCCCAAACTAGCTATGATGGAGGCACTTTTATTTAAACCCAAACAAAATTAACTCCAAACAGTTGGACTAGCCCATTAGTTGAGTAAGTAGAACCAACACAATGTCCTCCAAGACTTCAAAGTTTCCAATCCCAATCCTCAATCCTGTTCTAGCATACCAGTCGCTGTCTTTCTGGGCCCTAAGTATCTCCCGATAGCCTTCCTGCAAGGTGGTGGTCTTGCCCTTGGGCTCTGGAATGACCTTGATTTTGATCCACGGATTCCCTCGTCCACTTCATGCCCTGGAACTGAAGTTACAGATGGTTGTGAGCCATCATGTGGGTGCTGGGAACTAAACCTGGGTCCTCTATAAGAGCAACAAGTGCTCTTAACCACTGAGCCAACTCTCCAGCCCCTATGGCATACTTCTTAAGCAAAATTTCCTAGTGATAGCAAGAGAGCACCCCAAGTCACAGGATGTTCTCCAGAGTCAGTCTTATTCAGTGAAAAGTCAGTTTACGTGCACAACCTCACCATGCCATAGAATGTTCACAAAGTGCTCTTTAAACATTGCCCTCTCTAGTAGTAAGAGTTCTCTGGAGGACCAAAACTGGTAGAATGAATATATTAAAAGAGAATTTGATTGGCTTAGACAATAAGGTTGGAGTACTCCAACAATGGCTGTCTCACACCAGAGAGACTGAGAACTCAGGAGCTGCTCAGTCCACCAGGCTAGCTGCCTTGCCACATTCAATCTGGTTCCAAAGGCTTACAGGGTGCCTGGAAAGCTGATTGTCTTCAATCCACAGTGAAAGCCAGAGGAGCTGGTTCTAATGTCAGTGAAGGAATCAGTAGTAGCAACAACAGGGTAGATGAACTCAACAGCAAGAGTGAAGAGCAAAGCTTTCCTCCTCTTTCCTCTTATCTTGGCAGCTTCCATAAAGTGCCACCCACATTTATGGTCTTTCTATATCAATTAAGGCAACCAAGACAAGCCCCCACAAACCAACCGATGTTGATAATACATTCAGACCCTCTCCCCAGGTGATGCTAGGTTGTGACAAGTTGGCAAAACCAACCACTTCACCTTCCAAAGCTTTTAGGGATAAAAGCATGAGTGAGTAGAGGGCACACAGCTCAAAATATCCCATACTTCTCACACATTTACCCAAATGCCCCATTGTGGCAGGAATCTTAAATGCTCTTATTAATAAAATCAAACCTGAGGCCAGTTATTGGGGTGAATGCTAGAAGACCAGGGAAGCAGAACAAGACACAGCTTCCTCACCTTGCCAGTTCCTCAGCTGATCCTGTTTCCTCAGACTAGAATCCTCTGAGTCCTCATATCCGAATGGATCTCAGCTGAACTGCTGCTCAAAAGCCTAAAAGCTTAACCAGCCAAATGCTTCTAGTTTCTAGTCTTCACACCTTACATACCTTTCTGCTATCACTCCCTGGGATTAAAGGCATGAGTCACCACGCTTGGCTGTATCCTTGAACAGATGGATTTCTGCCTCTGGAATGCTAGGATTAAAGGTGTGTGATACCACTGCCTATCCTCATGTTTAATATTGTGGCTGTTCTGTCTCTGACCCCAGATAAGTTTATTAGGGTACACAATATTTTGGGGAACAATACCACCATACCCCATACATGGCATATGATTTTCAAATCTCATGGCTTAACCTAAAACCTCATTGGAACTTGGCATTCTGTTCCTGGGTTTGCCAGCACTCACATTAGGATCCTGAGATACTTAAAATGATTTCTCACTGAATAAGATTGACTCTGGTGAACATGTGGATTGTCCTGTGACTTGGAGTGCTTTCTTGAATGTCACCAGAAAATTCTGCTTAAGAAGTATGTTGTGTATCTGGAGAGGTAGTTTGGTGGTTAAGAACACTTGCTGCTCTTACAGAGAACCCAGGTTCAGTTCCCAGCACCCACATGTTAGCTCATAACCACCTGTAACTCAAGTTCCAGGGCATCCAATGCCCTCTTGTGAACTCTGCAGGCACCAGGCACACATGTGGTACACACATATTGCTGGCAAAATATCCATACACGCAAAATAAATCAACCCTTTTTTTAATTTTAAAGAAGTGTGTTCATGAGTCTATTTCAAACTCTAACAGGGGCTGGAGAGATGACTCAGTGGCTAAGTATACTGGCTGCTGTTCCAGAGGACCTGGATTCAGTTCCCAGAACTCATATGCTGGCTCACAACCATCTGTAACTCCAACCCCAAGGGACATGATACCTTCTTCTGGCCCCCTCTAGCACTAAATAAATATAAGAATGTATGCATGGAAATAAAGGTAGGCAAAGCACCCATACATAGAAGTACAACAAAGAGCTGGTGGGAGCTCACAGACTCTGGACTGACAGCTGGGGAACCTGCATAGGACCGAACTAGGCCCTCTGAATGTGGGTGACGGTTATGTGGCTTGGTCAGTTTGTGAGGCCCCTGGCAGTGGGACCAGGATTTACCCCTAGTGCATGAACTGGCTTTTTTTTTGGGGGGAGGGGTCCCACCTCAACTTAATATGCCAGACTTGGTTGACGCCCCATGGAAGCAGTTACCCTATCTGAGGAGTGCGTGGGGGGTGTGGTAAGGGAAAGGTCAGTAAGGGAGGAGAGGGGAAGGAGGGGAACTGTGGTTAGTATGTAAAGTGAAAAAGAAAAATTTAAGTAAAAAATGTGTACAGAATAAAAATTTGGATATTATTTTTTAAAAAATAAAGTAAAACAAAAATAATTTTTAAATTATGACAGCTCTTTTATGTACAAGGGAGACCTCTTGAGAAGAAGGTTCCAGAGAGAAGGGAGGAGGAAAAAGAAAACCTGGGGACAAAAACAACTAAAATTCATTATGTAAATAGATGAGCCTGTCAAATAATTTTTTAAGAAATCAAAGTAAAAAGCTGAGACAATAAGCTGGCCCCGAGGCTCCGGTTAGCTGAGTTTTGCAGTTGAGAAAAAGATAACTAAGAAGCCGGGAGGTGGTGGCGCACGCCTTTAATCCCAGCACCTGCAGAGGCAGGTGGATCTCTGTGAGTTCGAGGCCAGCCTGGGCTACAGAGCAAGATCCAGGATAGGCGCAAAGCTACAGAGAGAAACCCTGTCTCGAAAAACCAAAAAATAAAATAACTAAGAAAGCTGGGCTGCACCGTCCCACCCACTCCAAAAGGACTTTGTCCCACACCCCCTCTCCTCTGTCCCCGTCCGTCAGAGCCTCTTATTCCCGCTCATGGTCCCTTCTCGTCTTCCGACCTCAAGCCACACTCTCTCACATACACACACATAAAAACCGGCAGCTGGGACCTGCGTAGGAGAGAGCACATGCCATTTGGCTTCCTGAGCCAGCATCACCACATTCAACATAACATTTCCCAATTCCAGCCATGTACCCATGAATTCCCTAAGTGTGTAAGGACATTGTTGTACCGCTTTGAAGAAGGTGGGAAGAAGTGTCCCAGAGGACCTGGGAAGGGGAACGGAAGGACACAAAGGACAAAGCTAGAGCGTTCCCAGTTTCCCTGGGCATCCTCTGGATCAGCAGAACTGCCCACTGCCGTGGACAGCCTGTGACGCAGGAGGGCCAGATCCTGCTTTTGCCAGACTTGTTGTTGGCATAAACCACGTCACTCCACCCCTTGAAAAAATAGCTTCCCCCAGCGAGTCCCTGAGTCAGCACAACTCTGAGGGAGGATGTCTCTGAGGAAATATTAAGGGAAATAGAATCTTCCTCGCCACAAAGGACAAAGTCAGTTGCCCCTTTAAACCCTAGCAGAGAGAGCCATGTTCACTGTTTCTATGGTCTCAGAGGGAGAAATCAAAACAGCCTGGTATGTTCATACCGTGTTTATGTAGTTGGCAAGAGGTCCGTCCAAAGAGAATGGATGTTCTCTCCTGTGAAACAGAATCATGTGCCATAGTTATACACTGCCCGGGTACCAGCTCCTTGGCTTCCTTTACCAGTCTCTTCTTTAGTTGATTTTTTTTTCCGAAACAAGGTTTCTCTGGTAGCTTTGCACCTGTCCTGGAACTCGCTCTGTAGACCAGGCTAGCCTCAAACTCACAGAGATCCGCCTGGCTCTGCCTCCCGAGTGCTGGGATTAAAGGCGTGCGCAGCCGCCGCCACCGCCGCCACCACCACCACCACCCGGCTAGTTGATTTATTTTTTTAGACAGGATCTTTCATAGTCCAAGTTGATCTTAAACTCATCATATAGCCAAAGGAACATGATCTTGAATTTCTGACCTTCCTGCCTCTACCTCCCAAATGCTGAGATTACAGTCACATACTACCACTGCTGGTTTTATTCAGTGCTCAGAACTATAAATGGGGCAAGCTATAGTAAGAACCAGTGAGGCAAGACAGGACCCTGTGTGCAATCATGGCATCGGAGTTAAAGGGTAACCGGCTGACTTCTGATTGGATTTCAGACCTGCTCCACAGGAGGAAAACTCACGCCTGTAATTCTGACCAAGAGCTCTTACGGGGAGGGGGGAGGGGGGTCATGGGCCCCTGGGGCAAACTTACTACTAACACTTTGCTAAATGGACATAATATCAAATTACTTCTAAACCCCTTATCTCTATACCCACAGATAGCAGCTCTCTGTTCTCATCAGAGAAGCACCTCTGTTCAGAGGAAGCATTTAATACAGAGATTCACAAATAGTGAAAATGCGGAGGAGGATTTGTGGAATGCACAACCATAAGTAATACTATGTCTAAGTCACATTTCCTACCCCTAAGGCTCAGGGAACATCTTAGAAGAGTCAGAAAGATGGCAAGAACCAGAGGTTGCCCCCCCCCGGGGGGGTAAAATGATGTCGCCCAGACATGAAAGGACCTCACAGCAGCTGCAGTCCTTGAATAAACAAACCCACATGAGATCAAACCAATCAAAGTTCCAGGGTAGAGGGGGAGGGGTTCTGGGGGCCCCACCCCTAGCTGAGGAGCCTGTTGACAACTGGCTAGGGGAGTCAGACTGCTTTATAGGTGTGGTCCCTGGTAAGGTGATCATGCTCCAATGGGTGGCCCCACACCCATGTATACATAGGCAGCACTTACTGGGCTCCATGGGTTATTCTTCAAAAGAGAACATGGGGAAAGAAACATGATAGGAGGGGCCAGGAGGAGCTGGAGGGAGAGTTGGAGGTGAGTATACCTGAAACACATTGTATGTGTGTATGAAATTCTCCAAGAATACATTTTAAATTTATATATATTTTTTATATAAACTTATATATATTATATATAGATATATATCCTTTCATGGTTAAAAAAAAGTCTGTCAACAAAATGACATAAAAGGAACTTTCTTCAATAAAATGTAGGCCATTTATGAAAACACCTAATATTGTAATCAATTGACAGGAACTGAAAGCGTCTTCTAAAATCTGGTACAAGGTAAAGATGCCCACCTGTGCCACTTCTGTTCAGCACACAACTAGAGATACTAACATGAGCAATCAGACAAGGAGAAGAAATAAGTGGGATCTAAATCAGGCATAAAGAGGTAAAATTAACTCTATTTTCAGGTGGCATAATTCAATATTGAAGAAACCCTAGTTGTTTTCTGCTTTGTTTTGTTTTTAAGGTATGACCTTACTATGTAGACCTGGCTAGCAGAGAGCTCACTATGTAGACCAGGCTGGACTTGAACTCCTAGAGATCTGCCTGCTTCTGCCTCCCAAGTTCTAGGATCCAAGGCATGTGTCACCACCACATCCAGCTAAAACTTTCCTTTTGGGTACTGAAGATTGAACATGGGGTTTTTTGCATATTCTTAGCACATGCTCTACCACTGAGTAACATCTCCAGCCAGTTGTGCATTTTTGAGACATGTCCTCACTAAGCTGCCCAGGCCAGCCCCAAGCTTGTAATTTTATTCTGCTTCACTTCCTAACTAGCTCAGATTGCAAGGATACATCACTGTAGCGTGAGTCTTAAAGAGTCTTATTAATAAAATCAAACCTGGGGCCAGGTATTGGGGTGAACGCTGGAAGATCAGAGAGACAGAACAAGCCACAGCTTCCTCACCTCACCAGTTCCTCAGCTGGTCTTATTTCCTCAGACTGGAAGCATCTGAGTCCTCATCCAGACTGAATCTCAGCTGAACTGTGCTGCTCAAAGCCTAAAAGCTTAACCAGCCAAATGCTTAACCAGCCAAATGCTTAACCAGCCAAATGCTTAACCAGCCAAATGCTTCTAGTTTCTTGTCTTCACGCCTTATATATTTTTCTCTTTCTGCCATCACTCCCTGGGATTAAAGGCTCACTTCTTGGGATTAAAGGCGTGAGTCACCATGCCTGGCTGTTTCCAATGTGACCTTGAACTCACAAAGATCCTGGCTCTGCCTCTTGAGTGCTGGGATTAAAGACGTGTGCTACTGCCTAACCTCTATGTTTAATATTGTGGCAGTCCTGTACTCTGACTCCAGATAAGTTTATTATCGTGCACAATATTTTGGGGAAC
Source organism: Onychomys torridus (assembly GCF_903995425.1). Classification (NCBI taxonomy): domain Eukaryota; kingdom Metazoa; phylum Chordata; class Mammalia; order Rodentia; family Cricetidae; genus Onychomys; species Onychomys torridus. The sequence goes on from NC_050453.1 coordinate 12,149,758, forward strand.
ACAATACCACCACACAACACGCTGGACTAGGTCACAATTCCTTACTTTCCTGGAAGAAAACACATATCCACATCTTTCTCCATGGCTGGGACATTTCCTAGCCCTACCTGTTCTGGTCTCAACATGTGATTTCCTTGAGCCAGTGGTATGCTAGCAAGTGTGACACCAAGAGCAGCTTTAAATTCTACCTCTGCCACTAGAAGACTCCCACACCCCCACCACTTAGATATTTCCTATTTCTTTGGTGTAGGCATCCGAATAAATGTGTATAAAAAAAAGTGGAACATGGGTTCTTTCACTACCTGATGCATTAAATACTGACAGACATAGACTTTCCAAGGAACCCAAAAACCTGAAATGTGAAGAAAAGCCATTTCAATTGACTAGCAAAAATGCAAGAAATAAGGCCTATTGTTACATGACAACACTCAACATGTTATTTCTTTGTTATGCAGCAATAGCAGACTGACACATTAGATCTCAAGGCCTTTGCTAAGCAAACCTCAGTCTACATCTCTAACTTCATCTCTACTTTTCTTCTACATGTATCTTACAGTTGAGGCAAAGTGGCATACTCACTGTGCCCTCCAATCGTCTCCACTGTCCCACCTCTGTTACTCAACTTCCTGTCACTATAACTAATACTTTATAAAGAGAAAAGGATTGTTTGGGCTCACGATTTTGTGATTTAAGTCCGTGTTCAGTTGGCCCCATGGCCTCTAGACCTCCACCAGCACATCATAGTGGAAGCATGTGGAGGGGACAACCCAGTCATCTCATGGACCAGAAGTGCAAGACAGGATGCTACCAAGCTCCAATGTCCCTCTTGTCCCCAAACGCCTGATGACCTGCCACTAGGCTCCACTCCTCAAAGGTTCCACCACCTCCAAATAGCACCAAACTGGCAACCAAACCTTTAACACATAGGCCTTTGGGGGAACACCTTAGATTCTAATTATAGCATTACCTCCATGCCTTAAGTTAACTTAAATCTCACTGCCAACATCTCTTTGTATCTCTGTCAAAACACTGCCCATCATTTTTATTAACACATGAATTATACTTATTGAAGGAGTTCAGTGTGATATGCTCACACAGGTATACAGCATTCATTCATTCACCAAATCCAACCTTGCTTTGTCCCTTTCCCCCAGTTACAAACCTCTGTTAATGACTCATCTATCTACATTCAGTTGACCTTTTTTTTAGTTCTGACAAGTAGAAAAAAGCATGGAGTGCTCGTCTGTGTCTAATGCATTTCATTTTATATTTCTGTATGTTTGCTGAAAATGGCAGAATTTTATTCTGATTTATGACTGAATAATACTTCACTGTACTACATATCACATTTTCTTAATCCATTCATGTATTGATGGGCACCTTGTCTGGTTCTGTAACTTAGGCACGAGGAATATTGCCATGCCCAGGGTTCTCTAGAGGAACAGAATTTATTGAATGAATGAATGAATGTGTGTGTGTGTGTGTGTGTGTGTGTGTGTGTGTGTGTGTGTGTGTGTTCAGAGAGAGAGAGAAAGAGAATTTATTAGAATGGCTTATCATCTGTGGTCCAGGTAGTCCAACAATGCTTGTCTTCCAACAGAAGATTCAAGAATCCAGTAGTTCTTCAGTCTACAAAGCTAGATATCTCAGCTGGTCTGCAGTATATGCCAGGATCCCAAAGAAGTAGACTCTAATGCCAGCTAAAAAATGGACTTGTCAGTGAGAGCAAGAGCAAGTAGGCAAAGAGAGAGCAAGCTTCCTTCTTCCATGTCCTTTATAGAGGCTGCCAGCAGAAGGTGTGGTCCAAATGAAAGGTAGATTTTCCCACCTCAAAAAAAAAGTCTGGATTAAAGGTGTGTTTTTCCACATCAAAGATCTGGATTAGAAGTCAGTCTTCCCACTTCAAATGATTTAATTAAGAAAAAAGTCATTCCCAAGTATGCCCAGCCCTTTGGGTTTTATTTAATTCTAGATGTAGTTAAGTTGACAATCAAGAATCACCATCACATGTGGTTATCATTTTAAGTGCCCTCTCCTGTTCTACCTCTCAATAAAGCTTTTCCTGACCCTAGCTGGAAAGATATGGACCACTCAATGCTTACTTCCTGGTGACCCTTCCCTCGTCCTTAGATTTATTTACATCCTAATTACAAGCTGGAGTGGTCCTCAGATGTCTCATATTACCTCAGTAATCATAGAACACAAGCCATGACTACTTCCATCACAGACCCAAGAGGCACTCACAGGTACTCACTACTCTACCTGACCTTGGGACAAACTTGACCCATTACTGAGGTGCTGGCCTCAAGAGCAGTCTCCTGGAGGGCTAAACAACACAAGTCAACAGTAAGGAAATCAGTGTCTCAGGAAAGACTTTGACTCGTCTACTAGGAGGTAGGAAAGAGGGAAGAACCTCCAATTCATGTCCTCTCCTTCCATCTGTAGGAGAGTTACCCAGTGCATGCAAGCTCTCTGGAGCACCTTCTATAGGACATGGCTACCCACTCCCCCAGGTTCTCTGGAGCAGCCCTCTGGTTTTCCAAACACGGACATCTGCTTGCCAATGCACTTGCCTTCCCTGCCTTTCTCACTCACTTCCCACTTTTCCCACCCTATTGCTTCCCGGGATTGTGCCCACAGGAAGGTGTTCATACATGCAGCTTTACCGCAGGCTCTGTTCTCATGGCCTACAGCCAGCACACTAAATAACCATGACCGTATCCTCCTTTGACTTCATTTCCACCTGCAAGCTTGTGAGGGGCACTTACTTCATTCTGTCTTGTGTTAAGTCTATTTCTAATGGGTCTGCCCACATCAACTGCTGTGTCCTAGCAGGCACTCAGTAATGCTTTCATTTAATGGAACTGATACTCAGATAAATAAATTAAAAAACAAATAATTCTAACAATCAAAATGTATTTGACCCATCAGGTTCCATGATACATATTACCACCAAAGCTCGACTCCAATTTTTCCTTTTCCTGTAAATATTAATACAAAATAGTTTTTTTGTTTTTGCTTTTCTCTACCATATCTCACTGCAAATAGAAATGTAAATACTCATAATTCCTGAGGGGATACAAAAGACAAGGAAAAGAGATGGCTAATAGAGTATCCAGGGATGCATTCTCTATTTCCAAAGCCTAAACAAAATAGAAGAGTTACCACCTGCTGCTCACCATCATGACAACATCTTTCTTCCGCCCTCCATGAACAGTTTACTTCCAGACCTTTCTAAACACATCATATTGTCATAAATCATGGGGACATTACTGATTCTGCTTAGACTCACAATCTATCACCACAGTGATAACAGAAGGGAGCATACTGCAAAAGCCAATGTATTATTGATGCAGTCTGTAATGAATGTCCATTCAGTAATTACGCTCCCTCCTACTGAAATCACAGGAGCATGCTTGTGACATGAATTAAAATGCCTCTTAACGGCAGAAATCAGTCTGAGTATCTTCTGACCTGAGTGCACTATGGCTGTGATGTTGGGAATCTTTACCTAATGTTATCAGAAACACTATTACCATGACATTGTGTGATTTCCTGGTTATTCTTACTCTTTCCCCCATGATCTACTTCCCAGGCCCCCACCACCAAGACATGGCCCACCCTGGACAGAGAATTTCCCTCTTCCAGACAGAGGCTAAAGGTGTAATAAGGTCAGTAATGAGTGAGTAAGTCTCTCAGATAGGATTACAGAGGGGAAGACGTCTGTGGGTTAATCTTAATTGTCAGCTTGATGAGACTGGCCTTTGGATGTGCCTGGATGAGATTATCTTATTAGACTGATTGAGGTGTGAATACCTGCCCACTGTGGGTGGTGATCCCCAATCTTATAACTATAAAAGGGAGAAAAGGAGCTGAGCACAAGCTTTGTCCTCTGCTTCCAGACTACAGCAGTGTCCTTAGCCTGTCACCAAGCCTTCTCTGCCTGCTGCCTTGTCTTCCTGCTATCCTGCACTGTATTCCTCTGGAACTGTGAGCTAAAATGAACGCTCTTTCCCTTAAGATGCTCCTGCTAGGGCATTTTATCACAGCAACAAGAAAGTAAATGATACAACTCCACAGGTGCTACCCACATCTCCTGTAGGAGGGGCATGGGTAGAAAGAGCCACAGCAGAAGAACAACCAGTGGGCAACAGCCCACGGAATGACTAAGCTGTTTATCTAGCTGAGAACAGCTCACCCCATCCCAGATGTCCACAAGACCTTTGACTACATATGGATAGTTCTAACAACACCTGAAAGATGAGGGCAAACCCAGTGTTTGAATGCCATGAACCAAAGAACATGGTAGAATCACAGGTACAGTATGGTAATGGTATGGTATGGTACGGTATGGTATGTTATGAGCTATGAAAACATTAGCAATTGTGTTCTTGGAGTATTAACTACTCTAAGAAGCATCTTGAATCTTACGTTTATGCTCCATGTAGAAGTTTGAACCCCAATCAAGGAGGTTTTATTCCTATCAAAAATAAAATTTTAAATATGGAGAATGTATTTACCAATACTATATAACAAAATAGAACCTAGGAAGAAAACAGTTGAGCAGTCACCCAAAACATAGACCATTTAAGCTGGAATAAGACTCAAAACCAAACCATCCATGCATGAGGGAAATAGAGGAAAGCCTACATATTCCAGACCTGGCAGAGTAAAGCCTCTGCCTTTACCTAAGCAAAAGCTTCCATTTCCTGATAGTAAAATGGGTCAGCCACAAGAGTCTGGAGCACTCATAGAAAAAAATGTATGTGTAAATATTCCACAAAATTCTTTTTTTTTTTTCAGAGCTGAGGACCAAACCCAGGGTCTTGTGCTTGCTAGGCAAGCACTCTACCACTGAGCTAACTCCCCAAACCCCTCCACAAAGTTCTAAAGTGCATATGGTAACATCTTGAACCTGTGTCCTCTCATGTGTCCACATAGCAAGAGTCTCCCATCATTATCTTGCCAAATCCGGCTTTGCTCTGCCATTTCAAGTCTGCAATCTGGATCATCCTGAAAACAGAGATCCAATTTAGACAAATCACTCCCATTTTTATAGATGTAGGACATAAATCCATAAGCCTCTGGTTCTCCAGGAATTGAACATCCAAGTATCACAGGCTTCACATCAGGACAGCTCAACCCCTATCATTATCACTGAGATGCACAGGAGCTGCAAAGGATACCCAGCTTGACCAGGCTGGCCTCCCTCTCTGGAATCCAGACAGCATGATGACAGATGAAGAGACTGTAGTGGGAGTGGTTCCAAGACACTTCATGTGGTCATTGATCAGCCAAGCTCTTGGCAGGTCCTTGGCATCATTGACTATACACACTCAACGCATGACAGCACATCAGTGTAGGGGCAGACTCAGATTTCAAAGTGCAGGCTTCTAGTCCACACCGTGATACTTTCTGACTTCAAACCACAAATGTCAATCAACCTCTCTGGGCCATAATTTACTTATCAGAAAAATGAGGGTGAATGATATCTGACTTGTCCATCTGTCTCTGAGACTGTCAGGAGATCCAAACAAGATCATTTGGGTAACAATGTTGTGAACTCTGAAGGATGACATAAAGATTGCTTCTGTGACGTGATGAGGGTGATGGGTTGGTTGATCAATATATGACCTTTCACGGATCTAGACCATCTCAACACCATATTCATTTCAATGAGATGAATAGAATAATTAGAGCTTTGTGAAGTATATTATACATCTCCCAGAATTTCCTTTTCTGTAAATGAGATTGTAGTGGTAATCCTGAAGTGAATTATCATGGAAAAGACTGACTTCCAGAATTTCTTCTGCTCCAAGATTCAGTAAATGACAACCAGGTGTGGTGCCGCATGTCTGTCATCAGCAGTACTCAGGAGGCTGAGGTAGGAGGAACTCAAGACCAGTCTGGGATATACAATGAGTTCAATGCTTGAGGTATGTAGTGAGATCCAACAAAAATAACTACATATACATCATGTTATTGTATATCTATAAATACACATATATCACATATATAATAATGATATGTTATGTGCATATGATATATGCATCATATATAATATATCTGATAACAAATGTGATGCTATGTCCTGCTTGGTAAAGATATGTGCCTGTGTGATGAGCTAATAAGTTCCATTACATGTTTGTATACCTCCCTCAATTAAGCTAAATTTTCAGTTAAATGGTGTCATCATTAGAACTGTTAGCTTTAGAGCCAGGGGTGATGGCACATGCCTGTAACCCTGGAAGCTAGGTGGCTGAGGTAAAGGGGGGGGGTGTGTTTTCAGGGCCATCTTGGGCTATACAATGAAAACATCCCACATGTTTCCTGAGTCCAGCCCCTGGCTTGATATCTTACAATTTTAAATGTAATTTATACAACCACAGGTATAATTTTATGCCTAAAGCTCATAAAGAAGATTAGAGCCTGTGGGCATGGCTGACTTAGGAAACAATCATAAATGCCAGGAGTTTTCTAATTCTTTTCTATAATATTCCTATTCACTTGAAAATTCTCATACATTTCAGAAGTAGTCTGCTCAAATCATGCACCATTACCTACCTCTAACTCCCTCTGGAGCGTCCACCCTATCTCCCTCCCAGCTTCATGTCCTGTTTATCTAATGTTATTAATAACCCCATGAGCACAGATGCCTGTAGTGGGTAGCCATTCCAGCCTTGGCCTGGAAGTTCCAACCCCCATTGAGGCTTCCATAATGGTCACGCCTACAAGGCGGGGCTGAGAGAGGACACTGAAGACCCAGGATCAAAAGGAGAGGTTTCTCTTGGTTCCAGGACCCTGGATGCTGGAGGTAGACCAAGCAGAGTTCTCCAGAGAACACCGCCAGACTGTGCCATACCTTTCCCAGACCCTGCAACCTATCCCTTCATTTGTAAGTTACCCCACAAAATAAACCTCCCTTTTAACTACGTGGAGTGGCCTTAATAATTTCACCAATAGATGCCGCTGCACATGGTGTGCAGCCATCCACTGGGGTACAGGCAGCGTACCTCTGACACACTCCTGAAGGAGAGTGGCTCTCCTTCCCTCAGCCACCATCAACTGCCAAGAGCTCCTCTAGGATGCCTCGGTAGGGCCTTCCAGGTGCATCTTCTATCGAGTTAGAATTTTGACTGGAGATATTAACACCAGAGATTAGTGCGACTCCAATGTCATATTTGTGGGACAATATACCAGTCAGCCCTCATCACTCAGAGCCTTAGGACCCAAGAAGGGACTGAGGGGCAGAGAATGTCACAGTGACCAAATGCACATACGTTTCCTCCCGGGACAGCGGGTCCAAACTGTACATAGGTGTCGAAATAGGCCTGTCGATCCTGAGGTTCTGGCTAGCAAAAACTGGAAGTAGTGGGGAAAGAAGGTACGTCACTCAAACAGCGTGACGCTCTGCATCCATACCAATAGTGGCATCTTGTGAGTTCACAGCATCACTGGCCAGCAAGAGCCAGGTTCGCATCTATGGATGAGGGATAAACAAGCGCTTTGCCAGTTGCACAGCTCTGGAAACCCGCTTATCTAAACATCTTTAAGCACTGTGTTTAATGTCAGCAGCTCTGCCCTTTAACACGGAAGGAGAAGGTACAGAGGGGTCCTACCCACTCCCTACCTGTCAGCAAGTCTTCTTCCTGCATCCTGGATGCTCACAAGCCTGTCCTCAGGGAGTCCAGAGAAAATAAAATCATGTTTTCCTAAGGTGATTTTCCTAGAATTTCCTGAATTGACTAAAATTCAAAAACGGGAAAACAAAACCAAGCAAGCTTCTTTTCCAGAAGAGGTCTGCATTTCCCAGTTCTAAAATCACCTAGCCACTTCCTGTCTCAGTCACCTCCATTTGGTCACTGTATTATCTCAAAGACACTTTCTCCTGAAACTTTCTTGTCCTTCTGAGGCAGGGTCTCACATAGCTCAGCATGCCCTTGAACTTGGGGTCCTCCTGCCTCTACCTCCTACATGCCTGAGATTACAGGCACGCATACACTGCCACGTCTGGTTTATGAGGGGCTGAGGACTTCATCTAGGGCTTTGTTCATACTGGGCAAGCACTCTAACCACTGAGCTATGTCCCCAGCCCTCCCCAAAGCTTTCCTAATAAAGCCTGATTTGTCTATTTGTGTTTATTTGTCTGGAGTCATGAAAACGGGAGTTATATGTTTTTAAGTCTATTTATTAGAGGCTATGAAACAGTCAAGTTTAAATGTCACTTAACTCCTGCACCAAAGAAAAGGATGAAGCTCCCTAGTGTCTCCTCAGAGTAGATGCACCGTTGGGCTGAAAGTCCAGAGAGCCCCCTGGAAACAGGGGGTAGCTCACCCAGGCAGGCTAAGAGTGAGGCCCTCCATTCTTGTACCCCAGCTGCTCTTCCAAGACATTCTTCTTCCCAGCCCATCAGAGTCTTCACACCAGTCACCCCAATGTCACCCTCTCTCGGAGCTCTTCTTCAGATACACCCCCCAACGCCACTCTCTTCCCTCTGGAAAGTGGGTCCCTGCAGCAGGTGCAAAATGGTTATGAGGGTTGGGTTATTTCTCTGGGTCAGTCTGAGAAAAGTCCTCCAAGGCCAGAAAAGAAGCCACCCCTGGCTCTTTGTCACCTTCCCAGGGCTGAGACCTCCTTCAGCACAAACGTGCACACTCACGGTCACAGACATCTCCCCTGTCTGCAGCACTGCAGAGGTCTCATTTGCATTTTTAATTATTTTAAAACAATCATTTATTAAGAGAGCAGCATAAACATATCTACGCAGCCCTGGCAAGTCCTGCTTCTACCATACAGACTCACTGATGAGAGAAGCTCATCATAGCAGCTAGGCGACCATGCACAGCTTATGTGTTAGATATCGTCCTAAGGACCCTCCCAGCCCTCGCCTTTGACCTACAGTTTTGCTTTTCCCTCTGCTGATGCTGAAACAGGGGCTCAAAACAGCCTGGATGCAAAGTCAAGGTCATGCCGATCGCCTGCAGGGTGACAGAGCCAGCACTTTGGCCCAGGGCCATCTTGGGCCAAAGCCTAGGTTCTTTGCACTGCACCATACCTAGCCCCAGCCATACTGGGGGTGCAGGGAAGGAAATAATACAGCTCCAAGTTCTACATGTCAGCTCGCCGAGTCTCCTCGGAAATAACTCATAGCTCAAGGCATTTGGTCAAAATAGAGCTGGCTCCTTTTATGACATTTTCCCCCCCAGCAGACATTTTGGCTTTGCTATCCAAGTGCCTTTCTCTTCTCTTAATCCACATTTTGCCCATGGGCATCACACACATTAATAACACCTCCACTTGTACCTCACCAAGACAGGAGTCAAAATGTTCTCAGCTTTGCTGTTCATCATCCACCATTTGATCTCCTCTAATCAGCCACCCACACCAGTTAGTTATTAGTTACTTAGTTAGTTAGTTAGCTAGTTGCTAGTTCCATATGTGACAATGAATACAGAGAGATGTTAAATCACATGGCATATGAAGAATGCACAACATTTCTGAAAAGTTTTTTATTTATTTCCTCTCCTACCAGATGCAAGTTTCAAAGTCTGTTGTTCCCCTGAAGATGGGAACTGAGTTGATATTTAAAAGATTTTAATTAAAACGACAAAGAGGGATTGCTGGAAGTCATAAGGATGACTTAGCAAGCCGTAGGCTCCATATATATGTGTGTGTGTATGTGTGTGTGTGTGTGTGTGTGTGTGTGTGTGTGTATACACACACATATATATATGTGTGTGTGTGTGTGTATATATACACATTATATATATATGTGTGTGTGTGTGTGTGTGTGTATATATACACACATATATATGTGTGTGTGTGTGTGTGTGTGTGTGTATATATACACACATATATATGTGTGTGTGTGTGTGTGTGTGTGTGTATAATGTCACTCTATAAACTCTAGGACTTTGTAAAGCATGGCCCTACTTCCCTCTACATAGAACAGTCCTACCCTCTGTCCCCAGCTCTCCTTCCTGCTCTTCTCCCTCCCTGGCTAACTTCCCTTATCTCCTTCAGGAGCTTGCCAGCCATGACATCCCCCAGACCTAACCTTGCTCCTCTGAACTGAGACTTCCCTGTGGACCCCCAAAGGGTTGGAGTATCCCCTCCAGAGTTCCTGAGACCTCCATCATCACCTTGCATTTCACTCTCCCTCCTGACCAAATCCTAGTAGACACAGCATGTCCACAAAGATAAGCACTTGGGTGACAGTGCACCCAATGCTGAAAGCTTGAAATCCACAGGCCCCCCAACACTGCTCACAGTCACCCTGCTTCATGGAGCCTCCCATCACCACATCCAAACTCAAGGTTGTCGTTCCCTAAAAATCCTGAACTCTGATATCCATTCCTCAACCCTGTTCTATGGTTTTTGTTTCCTTATTCCTGCTACTTCTGATCCCTGGCGTCACAGGGATCAACCCATTCCTTGGCTCCTTCATTCTGAACTCCTCCAGAAACAAAGGCACTTCTCCTTGCCTAACCAAGCCTACCCACCCCTCCAAGTGGGTTGTCCTAAGTGTTCTTTCCCTGCTAACCTCAATGACTCTGCTGTTACTATCACATTTGTCAGGGAAATCCCAGCCCTTGGCCACTGCAACAATCCCGTCTCCATCATGATGCCCATCCCCTCCACATTGCAGACAAAGCCTATCAGCTCACAGCACTGCCTCCTCCTCATTCCTGGTTCTCCCTGGCTATCTGTACTTAGTGTCTGCTGTCATCCCCCCAGTAACCATTCCAAGTACATCCATCCAGGTCCTGCCCCTCTCAGAACCTTGACACCTCCTTCGTCAATGAAACTGGGACTCCAGAGTGAGTGCCTCCTCACCCTTTCTTCATAGAAATGTACTTAGATGTCACGTGTTGTTCTGTGAGAGCTGTCAGAACACCACAGGCTGCGTGGCTCCAATAATTGACATATTTTCTCACAGTTCTGAAGGCTGGAAAGTCCAAGAACAAGGTTCTGGCAGGATTCAGTGTCTGTGAAGGCCTGGTTATTGGCTTGAAGAGGCTATCTGCCTCCTCGCTGTATCCTCACACGGCCTTTCTTCAGTGTGTGTACACAGGGAAGGGATGGTGCTGGGCAGGCTGTCTGATTCACTTCCTATGAGGTCACCAATATTACTGGATCAGGGCGCCATCTTTTTGACTTCCTCCAACTTGCATTCTTTCCTGAAGCCCAATATGGCCACACAGGGTTAGGGCCACAATGTGTAAATGCTGGAGGCATATATACCAGTCTACAGCATGAAGCCACAGCAGCATGTGTTCTTTCCCTCTGAACTCAAGAGGATTTGGATTATTTTTTTTCCTTGTCAATATTCAGCTTCTGCCTGAGACCTTGTGCCCATTTCCTCACATACCTCTCTTCCGGAGCCTTAGCTCACTAGTCCCATCTAGTCTCTTCCTTTCCCGTGCAGGATGTAAAAAAGTATAAGATAGCCTGCCAGATATCAAAGAATTCAAGATCTTGGAGAGTCAATGTGAGAGACATTGAACAAAATATTAAGGCAGATGCAGAAGAGCCTACGAGACCCTCACAAATCTACCACCCAATTGGAAAAGCCGGCCTGAACTCCTTCACAGAGCTACAGGATCACCTGATACCCCTGTCCTGGGCAGCTGTCCAGCTACATGGACCAAGAAGGAGAGTTGCCTGTTAACTCTAAACCCTGAACATTACAACCCTCCAGGGAGAAATTCCAGCAAGTCTCCCTCCCAGACTGACAGAAGCCAAGCCCTTAGCAGCATTCAGAAGGGATATGTTTTGAGGTCAAGCCAACCCTTTCAATTTTTTCCTATTTCTTAAAACGCCTCATTCAGAATGACCACAAGGCAATCAACTCAAATTACTTTCTGGAAATGAATAATGTGAAACTCTGGGAAAGTACAGTTATCCCCAGAACTACCCAAGTTCCAATAACTCAATTTCTTCCTAAAGGACTTGATAGCCCCTGAGTAATACACAAAAATGTTGGGTGCTCTTAGACTGGTAGATAAGGGAAGGCTGAACTTGTGGGAGGACACACACACACACACACACACACACACACACACACACACACACACTATTGCCTTCACTGGCTCTCTGAAATCCCTCCCTTCCTCCTCTTCTTCATTTCTCCCAAGAGGCATAACTGAAACTTTCAGATTTTCCTAGTTTGTGCAGCAGAAGTCATCCAGCCCTGTCCCAGGGACTGACAGACAAAAGCTTTGCAGCAAATTCTTGAGCCTTGGATAATAAATCAAACTATATTCAGGAATCGCTGGGTTGATACTTTTAATATGACTCTTGCTTATGATATCTCAGACACTGAAGCCCAAGAGCAAGGACCATGCGCAGAGCCAGCCATAGTCCTAAGAAAGCCCTGCTATTTCCCTATGATGAACACAAACTTCATGTCCAAGATATAGAGCCTTGAGACTTTCCACAGCTGGAACAGCATTTCTTCTTGGAAGGATTTAGTCACTAGGAGACTTGAGGAAAACAGTGTGCTGGTAAAGAAGGGAAATGAAGTGGAAGATAACGCTGACCCTGTAGACTTGCCCCACCCCTGATGACGTAACAAGGAGCAAGACCGCAGGGTGGAAATGAGACATGGGAATACAGTGTGGCTGGCTTGAAGTGATGATGCAGATGTTTATGACAGTCTTCCTGCTGTATATTCATAAAGTGAGCTGCACTTTTAATAAAACCAGTTCCAGGCCAGTCAGGGATACACAGTGAGACCCTGTCTCAAAACAAATGAAATATAATAAACCAAAAAAAGTAAAATCAAGTATCTTAGATCACTCATTTCAAATAGTTAGCTTCTCAAATAAATTTTAAGAGGCATCACAGCCCAGAAAAAAAAAGTGCCCCCTAGAAAGAGGCTTCACATTTCAATCATAAGAAATCAAAGGCCCAGAGAGGAGACCATTCCAAGATCTATAGCTTTTAAATAGACCAAACTCCAACCTCAGTCCTCCAACTCCAAAACACCATTTATTCTCTAGAAAGGGGTACTGTAAGTTGTGCATAGCTTGTGTTTATCATGGGCTCATCCCTATTCCTAGACTATTTTTTCCACATTGCAAAATGCCATGCTTCTCTTTGACAAACTCCATATCAAATAGAAAACCCCCTGCAGCCTTCCAAGCCCTGATTACTCGGGTCTCTGAGGTAAACATATGAGACTCTGAGGAATTGTTTGCATGCATGACTACACAGAGAGAGCAGAACTCGAAGAAACTGTTAGTGGAACGAGTAGAGTTTGACCATTTTGTTGATAGCCCAGTATTTAATTAGGAGCATGCGTTTTGCTTTGGCTAATGACTGCTTTGGTCAGTTATTAAGCAAAATAGCTGTTTTATAAACCATATGAGTCAGATTACATTTCTGGAAAGAGTTTCAAACAAAATACTTTTACTATCAAAATCGGTAATCAGGGGCATTGGGGAGACACTCAGGCAGCAAAGTGCCTCATGCTCAAGCTTGAAGACTTGACTCAGATCCCTGGTGCCCATGTACAAAGCCTAACTTGACAACGTGCATCTATAACTCCAGTGCTGGGTTGTAGCTGGAGTTTTCCTGCCCGGCCCACAGTCAGGACAAATCTTTCTCACCTGCCAGACCCATAGACGCTCAGACTCAACCAAGTAAACACACAGAAACTTATATTGTTTACAAACTGTATGGCTGTGGCAGGCTTCTTGTTGTCTACTTCTTCTATCTCAAATTAACCTATTTCTGTTAGTCTATAAGTTGCCACATGGCTTGTGGCTTACCAATACCTTACATCTTTCTTGTCATGGCGGTAGCTGGCAGCATCTCTGCCCCAGCCTTCACTTCCCAGCCTTCTCCTCTTCCTTGTCCCGCCTACCTATCCTTCCTGCCTGGCTACTGGCCAATCAGCACTTTATTTTAACCAATCAGAGCAACACATTTGACATACAGAACATCCCACAGCACTGGGTAGCTAGAATGAAGAACTGGATGATCTCTGGAGATCCTTAGCCAGTCATCTCCATCAAATTGATGAGTTGCAGATTCAGAGAGAGACCCTACCCACAAAGTAAAGTGAAAAAATGGTAGAAGACACCTAACATTAACCTCTGTCTTCACATATGCATGTACACCCCATACACACACACACACACACACACACACACACACAGAGAGAGAGAGAGAGAAGCATACCTCATATGCACACAATGAAATAGGTTATCAGTTTACTAACATTTGCATAAAGTTCTGTGGTTTATAATGTGCCTATTAAAAATTATGGAATTAGGGCTAGAGATGTAGCTCAGTTGGCAGGTACTTGCCTAGTATCACAACACCCTCAGTTTGATCCCAGCACCCCATAAGCCAAGTGTGGTGATACATACTTGGAAACCTAGCCCTTGGGAGGTAGAGGCAGAGGGCTCAGAAGTTCTAGGCCACTGGGTACGGTAGCAAGAAGTCTGCTGTTTACTACATGCAGTAACTCATGACTACCTAGTGCTCTGTACCTTTCTTCAGACAAGAGAGACAGATTAGACAGAAAGTTCATACAACAAATACAAATACATGTTGTGTAGCACATCCACTAGGGGAAAGAGCACTGTCAGCATCCTTTGAGGTCCAGTGGTCCATGTCTTCTAGTATCTGCCTCTGGAAGCATCACTGAGGCCTTTTAAATCTCCCTATTATCCAAATTTGGTGGTATGATGATACTTAATGATAATGTGATTTATTTCAAATAGCCCATTAATGATACCATCACACATTTTTTTGCCCAAGGTCTGAACTTTTCTGTCATGTTGGTCTTTGCTACATTTTAGGGAAGAAAAAGTGCCATAAACACTTTATGTGGACTCAATAAAGGCATTCTCTCCTATTTGTTCTTGAATTGTCTATCACAGGCTTTCACAGGTGCCTCTAAACTCTGTAATTGTGAAACCTGAGCCTGTATGTACTATCCAAATCCTTCATAATAATCTTTTAAAGGGGGAGGGGACTGCCTCTATACAGATGAGCCCTGTGGTACAGCTGTGTGAGTAAGAACCTTGTTTAAAATTCTATACATCCTGAGCACACCTACCGCCTCCAACTTCCCCAAGACACCCCCTAACATGTCCCAATCTCATCTTCACATTGCTCCTTTTTTTGAAACCACTGAATCCAACTTGACTGATCTCATTGATTTGAACTTATCCATGTCTTGCGCAGGTAACCATAGCTGTAGTGATGTCCAGAACACAGCATTTTAGAGTACTCCTCCTCACCCTCCAGCTGTATGCTCTTTCCATCCCCCTCTCCCACAAAGACCTCTAATCCTTGTGGGGGCAGGGTTGATAGCGATATCTCATTGAGGGCTGAGTGATATGATATGATAGATAGATAGATAGATAGATAGATAGATGACTAATAGTCATTTGTCCTCAGTATTTTAACCTATTTTGAGTCTCTACACTGCTACCCACTGCAGAAAACCCTGTGGCCAGGTCAAGAGCAGAATTATCTTTTTACATCTTTTCACCTACAATCTTTCACAATATTCTTATCTTATAATGTACCTCCCTTGATTTATACATGAAAGACTTCCCAAAAGTTTGATATAATGATTTCTTTTTATTGCTCATTCCCTAGGAGATTGTTAATCTGTTTGGGTTACTATGACAAAATACCCAAAAAACTAGATGGCTTGTAAACAACAGAAATCAGAGCCAGGGATGAAAGTCAATGATAGATCACTTATCCAGCACTCCACATATAAAATTTAAAAAAGAGAAATCTACTTTTACACTTCTGGAAAGTGAGGTGTTTAAGATCTAGGTACCAATAAATAAATCTGGGGTCTGCTGAAGGTACTCACAGCCTGTGCTGTGTCTCCACATGTCTGCATGGTAAAACAGACAAACAAGCCCCCTCCAGCTTCTTTCATAAGGGCACTAATACCCTTTGTAAGGGATCCATCCTCATGACCCACACACCTCCCCACATTTCCTTCTCTTTTTTTAATTTTTTTAATTTTTTTTTTATTTTTTGGAGCTAAGGATCGAACCCAGAGCTTTGTGCTTGCTAGGCAAGCGCTCTACCACTGAGCTACATCCCCAACACCCATTTCCTTCTTTTAAAATCATAAGTTTAGCATTTGGGAGTCAATGAGTAAATTGAGAGAAACAAAAACTTTGGACCAAGTGAATTAGTTTCCATCAGAGGTGACTTTTGGGTGTTAACCTCACATAGAGTCCTTGCTTCTCACAAGCAATGGGGTCCAGAGGGCTCTCCCAACCAAAGAAACAATTTAAATAGGAAGACGACAACACAACCCTAGAAACACAGATGCATGCAACAAATTGCTCACTAAGTCACGGGCCTTACCCAGCTGTGTCTAGGTGTTTGGCTCCATACTTCCTCCCCATCCTCTGGTTTAAGATGTCACTTCTTTCAAAAAGCTTTGTGACTCCCCAGGTCGAAGGTATACATTCTCATGGGCTCCTGTATACACTCCTGCTTTTCTTTTTAATCACACCACATGACCATTTGCTTTTTCTTTATTTCTATCATGTTCTTCAAGCCAAAGCACTACCCTGTGGTGTCCTACCCTCAAGTATGGGCCAAGTATCTAGCACAAAGCCCGGGGCAGCATCATTAATATGTTGATTATGGGAGGCTGGCCTGTACATTATTAGGAAGAGTGAACAAAAGTCCCCAGGGGCTGAGGGAAGGGCGGAGAGACACACCTATTGTCATTCTGATTGACCGATTAGAACTTATTGATTGTAGATAATTAAAATGTTGCAGATCCAGAGCCAAATTCTCTCAGGCTATCTTCAGTCCTCTTGATATCTAGTTATTGCCTACCTACATGTCTGACCTAACATCCTTGTGACAAGCAGGTAAAACCTTTGGAATATATTAACTTAACATACTACTAGTTTCCACTGACCCAAAAACTAATAATGTGATAAGATAATTTCTGAGATCTATAACAGAAATTTCTCCACTGTAGCCTGCCTACCTGCTATGTCCACCAACATTTGTAAAATGCCTTGGTTATTGACTTTCTTTAATGCTGTAACTAGAAACAACTTGGTAAAACTCCTTCCACATTGCATGGAATTGGAGGTAACCTGAATTTGTATTCCTGGGTCATGGTCACTCCTAATTAGCTCAAGAATAAAGTCTTATTCCCCAAAAGGTGAGATCTGTGTTTCACATCTACAGCTATGCAGCAGCATTCCTGACTGCGACCATTAGAGGCTGGCAGCCTCACCCTCCAGTTGCAACAACCCAACATCACCAGTTGGGGACATACCTCAGTGGTAGAGCACTTGCTTAGCATGCACCAAGCTCTCACTTCAATCCCCAGCACCTCAAAAGAGGACGAAAAGAAAACAAGGGAACCAGCATCCTCGTGGGTTACAGCTCTCTCGGCCTCACCTCCATGTGAGACCCACTCAGCCACTCCTTGACCTGGGCACGATCTGTTTATCTGCTCTTTCCCAGTGCCCCCACAAGTCGGGGACGGTCCCTTTGCTGTCTTTTTACTGATCACTGCACAGCCTCTCTGCATGTTGTCCCACTAAACAGTTCTGCTGCAGGACTCCTGGGTTACACACAGCACTCTACTTCCCACGCTGGCCACAGTGCTAGACTCTTGCTCCCTGCTCCTTGCAAAATAATAAAATCTAAATTGTAGTCAAGATCCATCTATCATTTGTCAAGCATTTTGTTTAAAAAAAAACAAGATGAAAACATAAATGATGAGCAAACAAAACGAAAATATAAATAAGCTATATAGTATCCAATATGTCCATAATGCACTGATTACTTTTATATTGAAAGTACTGTAAATTTACATACAAAGACTAACAATTTTCAAAAAGTTTATATACCATAATGTTCATTTTGCATGACAACTTAAACATACCTCATTCATCCATCTGTCACGATATGGGGACTGGTGTAAGATGTTTCTGTCTTTAGAAGTCATTTTTAAGGACGCCAACTAACATTTTTCATGGCTAGGAAAAAGAACAGCTCGATATTGAATATTTATTGACAGAATGTCAGATATGCAGTCTCTTCTGAGGCATAGACATAGCTTTAACATAAACGGAACCACTTTTGAACTGTAGTAAGCAAAAGGATCCTAAAGCTATTTCTCCCATAAGAGACAGTGAGCCCAATGGGACGTGTTTGTTATGTAGGCTGGACTGTAACACAAGGGACTAAGATCCATCATAACTAATGAGCCTTTTGCACCTTATGGTTCTTCTTTTCCATCACACACAATCACCAGTGACCCTGTAAGCCCTCCCAATCCTCAGAATGCCTAGGGAATCAGCCACACAGCTTGTATACCACTGATTCCTGGCCCTTCTGCAAGCAGCCCTCACTTTCTGTGCTCATTGGCATGCTAATGCTAATCCAGCAATACAATTCAGAACATGTAATCTGGAAGAAAAAAAAAAAAAAGTCCCATGCCCAGATGATTAACCAGGCTCTCTCTGTTCTGCCTCAGCCCTCGCCCCACAGTGGCGAAGTGACCTCACAGAAGCAGGACAGGTTTGCCCTGGTTCAGTCCTCAGTGGCCATTTTGAAACTACATAAGGAGAACAGATGGAGCAGTGGCCGCAAATGAATATTCATAAAAGGAAATCAATTACCCACCTTCTGTGCCACCTGCCCTCTCAACCCAACTTAGCCTGCAGCTGTGAGCGACAGGGGGGCTCACACTCGCATCACCTCGAAGGCAACGCAGAGGCCAACAGCCCAGTGCCAAACCTGGAGTTTTGGCACACCTGACCTGAAAAGATGGAACATGTTGTTGGTTTTGACCTTTAAAACAAGAACCAGCACCATAGCAAAGTGGCACACGGAATGGAAGCTGCAAGACCTGCCAAGGCATGCTGGCTGAGGCTTCAAGCCCAGGGCCGACCCTTGCTGACTCCTTCTCTTGGTTCTGATGACCCGACTCTGAGCCTTGCTCACCTCACCCACAGGGTGACGACAATACCCATCAGACAGTGGGTTGGTCTGGGCTGATATGTCAAAGAGGAAACTGTCGTGCAACCAGGAATGAACAAACATTGCTTCCTCCTGCCCCCACCAGGACAGAGTTCTGATATGCAAGCATGAAAACTATTTCAGGACTCTTTAAAACGGCTTCCTGGGCAAAGGCTCTAACTGCCAAGCCTGACAACCTGAGTTTGATCCCTGGGACTTACATAGTGGAAGGAGAGAACCAACTCATGCAGATTAGCCTTTGACCTCCACATGTACACTGTGGACCACATGTGTTCACATAGATATACATGCACACGCCAACACTAAATAAATAAATACAAAAATAAACTATTTCAGGGCTGGTGAGATGGCTCGGTGGGTAACGTGCCTGCCATGAAAGCTTGACACCCCAAGTACAATCCTTAGAACCCACATAAAGGTGGAGGGAGAGAGCCAACTGCACAAACTGAGTTATGGACCCACACATATAACACATAGCCACAGAGAATGATGATGAACGTTTTTTAAAGGCTATTTCAACCCACTCTGTGGTGGCTGACAAAGATATGAAATTCCTGGAAAGTTATGTAACTTTTCAAAGAGCTGAGGCATATTTAAAGATTTGTTGTTAATATGAAATATTTCATGACAGTCAGTCGTTTTAAATAATACAGGTCTCCTAAAGACAGGTTCCTCCAGCCAGAGACCTAACATGGACCAAGCCAGCAGGGCTTACCTAACTTCACAATTACAAACTGCACTTGGAAAAGGGCTTTACCAAATGACAGGAGGATGGAGTCAAAGCGTTAAGACCAAGGATGGAAAACACGTCTGCACAGGACCTCGGTTTTAGCTCAAGCGGCAGCAGGCGCCCTTCCTCACTTGCTCTTCCATTGACACTGTGCCTTTCCTCCTATAGCCCAGGTCCCCATTCTCAATGGGAGCCAAAGAAATCAGCTACAGCTTTGCTGCCCTAGGTTGCTGATTCTTTAATGTGTGTGTGTGTGTAAGTGTGTGGGTGTGTATGTATGCGTGTGTGTCTTTGCACATATGTGTATGTATATCTATATGCATATGTATATGTATGTATACATGTGTGTCTTACACTTGTTCACTGATGTCCAAAGAGGCCAGAAGAGGGCATCAGATCCCCTGAAGCTGGAGTTACAGGTGGTTGTGAGCTACCCCACGTGGGTAGCAGAGCAGCAAAGTTCTGAACTGCTGAGTCAAATCCCTAGTCCTCTGAGCTCATAATCCTTGATCCCTATTCCCAGCCTTGTCATAAACCATCCTAACATGGGGACTCCAACTTCCTACCATGAAAACTCCAGCCACGCTAACCTAATCTCCTTAAGGTAAGGAGCAGTGAGGTTGGGGGACATGGCAGTCAAAGAAGAACAGTCTTGTGGAAGAACACTGATTCTGAGAACAGGAATGTGAACCATCGGTAGAACATTTGCCTCACCATGCACGAGTGCAAGCCGCCACACCACATAAGAGGAGCAAGCCATGTCTACCCTTCAGTGTCTGCAGTTTGCATCCAGGCTGCCTCCGTTTTTTGTTTTCTTTATTTCGTTTCCCACTCTGTTCATCTGGGTGTATGTTTGAAAAAGCAGCAAGTGCTGGGAAGACAAGAAAGACTCCAGGTGATTGATTCCCCACCAGGGAACTGCCCTGGCTTCTTGATTCAATCCTGCAGAAAGAGAATGACATTATTCTAATCAAGAGCTCCAGGACAGCTCTTCTATGCCAAACTGTGACAGGGAGCAATTTGTTGGAGTCACCTGGGCCCCTTTCTGCCTTCCAGACTGTCACCAGCTCAAACCCTGCAAGCAAGGATAGATTACAGGCACCCTGGAGCCCCTGAGTCCTGGATTCCACTCTCTTTCTTTTTTCTCCCTCCTCTTGAGGTAGAACAAAGCTTGGCCTGGTGCAGCCTGTGACACCCCTGCCTGCCCTCTTACTAGGCTCTTCTAGACCCCCCCCCCCATTAATAGAGACTGGAGGCTGAAAGAAAAGGGAGAGAAAGGGCACCTCTAATGGTTACCACTAAGGCATGTCCAACCTGAGGCTCACAGATTGTACATACCCCACAATAGCTACAGAAGGCACCCAAAAGAAAATCAGAAACTTGCTTAAAACACTGTAAGAATTAGGGCTGGGGATTTAGCTCAGTGTAGAGTGTTTGCTTAGCTAAGCGTAAGACCCTGGGTTCGGTCCTCAGCTCTGGAAAGAAAAAAAAAACTATAAGAAATTTTTTGTAATTTGTCATTCTCAACTATGAATTTCATTGACACCATGTCATGGGGTCAAAGGTAGTACATATCTAGTCATACACCATTAAAATCCCTAAGGCAATGTGGTTCTTAACGCTGTGACCCTTTAATACGGTTCCTCGTGTTGTGGTGACTCCCAACCATAAAATTATTTTTGTTGCTACTTCATAACTGTAATTTTGCTACTGTTATGAATCATAATGTAAATATTTTTGGAGATAGAGGCTTGCCAAAGGGGTCGCAACCCATGAGTTGCAAACCATTCTAAGTTGTCTGCCTTGTCTTAGAGGTGGGAACATAAAACAGAATTTTTCCTCAAACCTGGAGTTATGCAGGAGGAGTACCTGAAAGGATGCAGACAGTCTAGGAGGAAGAAGAAAGGAGGAGAAAAAAGAAAGTTTGCCTCATAAAACTATTGTTTCCATGGAAACCCCAGGTGGATCTTTGCTCAAGTTCCGAGCCATACTCCTCCATCATAGCCTAGGGCTTTGATAGAGTCCTAAAAGAAAAATTTACTGCTCCCCTACACCTGGCGTTCTGGAAGCCATCCTCCCCCTTACCCCTAAGGCCACACAACTTGGGCTTTGTACCCCTCTTTCCCACCTCCTTTCTGCCAGCCATGTGGTACCCTGCCCTTTCCTCTCTCCTGCCTCTTGCTCACAAACCCATCATGTGTTCACTCCATTCACCCAGCCTCAGTCTTTATGACTCCAGCGGCCTTGAAAACCACTGCTATTCAAGTCACATGGAGCAGTCCATTAGGCTGTAGGGCTAATGTGTGTGTGTGCACATGTGTGTGTGTACAGGGTGTAGACATGGTCCCGGCTCTCTTTCCATTACATTTCCTATTGTTGTTGTTCTATAGAAACTCTCAAGAAAGTCATGAGCTTATAAGACAAATAAGAGAAAGAAAGCAAAGTATCCATGCCTTCTACGCCAGAGATGCAGGCTCCTTGCAGGCTGGGCTTCTCAGACGACTTGGGGGCCCAGTGTTTACTGGCATAGCCTGGCCCAAATGGAAGGCCACTGAGAGGCCAGGGATTTTGTAAGGGAAAGATGGATGAGCCCCCTGTGAGCAGTATGAAGGTCAGCGAGTCATGCTTTCAATCCATGGGGTATGACATCTTGGCAGATATGGAAATATCCATTATTTTCTTTTTGATAGCTACCCTGGGTGGATTTTAGCCTGGCTCGCTGTATATATTCAGATCCTGACAGTTCTGGAGAACGCCTTTCTCCCACACAATGGGGGCATTCTCAATCTCAGCCAGTGATCCAAGACGGGACAGGGCTGGTATTCGGGCCCAGCAGGAAGGCACTCACCCACAGCTGGAGAAGGGGTTCACTTCTCTGATCTGGAGGTTCAGAAGGAGCAAGGACCCTGCCACCCTCTCTGTGCTGGAAGGGAGGGGAGGGGAAGGGAAGAGATGGGAGGGAAGGGGGTATTAACTCTCACTTCTGGCTGGAGAGATGACTCCATGGTTAAGGTCATATGTGGACTGTTCTTGCAGAGGACCAGAGTTCAATTCCCAGAAACCACATCCATTGCCTCACAAATGCCTGTAACTCCAGTTCCAGGAGATCTGACACCCTCATCTGGCCTCTACGGGAATAGTACTTATAGGCACAAACTTGCACTTACACACACACACACACACACACACACACACACACACACACATAAAAACCAAATCTTGGGGGAAAGAGAGAAATTCTACTCCCAAGCTTCACCGAAGCCTTCGCTGACACCTACACCCAGGTCCTGCCTCTCTCTGCTTCCCCGCTCTCCTGGTCAGCCCTCTCAAGAAGCCTCTCCATCTGAACTGCAGTGCACATCCGTGTGGGTCTCCTGGGAAGTGGTCTCCTTCATCTTTACTTTCCCAGCCTTCAAGCCTCACCACAGCATCTTAGATGAACTGAGAACACTCCCCAAGGCCACAGATTCCCCCTAGAATTCAGACAGCCACGCTGCCACTCTACTTTTCTCATGGCAGATGTTCATCACACAGATGGTTTTTAGTCAGATCTCTGGGGCCTGGAGAGATGGCTCAGTGGTTAAGAGAATTTTCTGTTCAATCATAAGCACCAGGGTTCAAATCTCAGCACCAACATAGCAACCAGAGCATCCCATAAGCACCTGTAACGTGGGCTTCAAGGGATGCAATGCCCTTTTCTGTCCTGCACCCCCCACACACACACACACATACACATATACTCACAAACACATGCTGGTGCATGCATATGCAAACATATATACACACACACATACATTCACAAATACATGCTAGAGGATGCATACACCAACATACACATGCACACTCACACGCATGCACATATACATACATTCACAAACACATGCTGGTACATGCATATGCAAACATATACACACACATATGTGCTACAGCATGCATATACTAACACACACACACACACACACAAATAAATTTTAAAAATTTCTCCTTTAAAGGGTCACATAAAGGAAGCCTTTGTCAACTGTGCTGTGAGGCCTGATTTGGTGGGAAACCCCTTTGTGACACAGGGGTGTCAAGCATGTATTAAGAGGGACAGAAGTGGGCACAGAGGGCCTCAGATACTCACTTCATGGTGCTGGTGATGTCCTCGACTCTCTGGCATCATCCTGGGGAGCCAACCCTGCAACCAGCCCTATGAGCCCTAGACCAAGCCCAGCCCTGCTGACAACCTCTGGTCAGAAACACCTCTGATGTCATACACTGGGGATAGGTGACCAGCAAACTCCTCATCAGACATTCTTCCCTGTCGGGTTATGATGGCACGATATTCTCCAACAGGGTGCGGAGTGCATATATAGCATAGCCCTCCAGGGCCCCAACAGACATAGAAGAGCAACAACAGAATGGAGGGATTCTTAAAAGTGGGAGTGCCATAATGAGGGCGGTAGCCTCGGTTAACCCACCTAAACGCCACTATGCACTCAGCCCAAGGACTGCCAACTCTTCCTCATGGTCACCTCTGAATTTATGGGCCTGGCCACTCTCCAAGCATTTCTCTTGGCAGAGATAATCATCACCATGTAGATGAACTTGACTATGTCTATAGGAGAGAGAGTGTTGAGCTTGCAGCTAGCTGACTTGACTGGGTGCCTCTGTTTCCCATTCTGTCCTGTTTGCTGCTTAGTGGTTGAAAATGCTCAGAGAGGCAGACCAAGTTTCACACCACCACCATTTAACTGTGTAAGCTTAACCTTGACCTTGCTCAACTTCAATCCGTGATCCAAAAAAGGAGATTAAAAAATAAATAAATACATACATACATACATAAATACATAAATAAATAAATAAAAACATGTTACTTGGAAAACTAATGCACAAAGGTAATTTCTATACCTGGCCAGGTTCCTGCAGAAGAATTCAATTTGTGCTACTTGCCTTTACTTTACTCAATTTCCTCAAATACAGGTACTATTTATGTTTTTAAAAATGGTAAAAAGTATTTAGTCAAATTTGAGAAGACCTTGGTTAAGCTAATTAAAGCCTGGCGTGGTAGCCAAGTGCCTATAATCCTAGCACTCTCAGGAGGTAGAGGCTGCAAAATGAGATAGCTCCAGCTGGCCTGGAACTCAGAGACCTTGAATGCTGAGATTAAATGCCTGTGTCACTACAGCCAGCAAAACTCAGAACTTTTAACCTGCTCATATATGAACTGCGAATCTCCAAGAAGTGACCACCTTCAGGCTATCCAGGCCACTGGAAGCATAGCTTTCTCATCATGGAGCATCACTTACGGGCAGTGGGTGATGGCTTAGTCTTCACAAAGTGATGCTTAAAATGAAGGAGAATGATCAATTCCATGTCAGTTTCTCAAATGCCCTTTGTTCTCCTTGAGGGGCATCACCAAGAATTAAACCCAAATCATACCCCCTGCTCTAAGACGAAAGCCCCACATACCCAAACTCTCCCTTCTTTCTAACATACACCCCAGCACCAGCCCCCCAGCCACCCCCACTGTTCTCCTCTTTGAGAACAGGTACCTAAAAGGAGAAACTTAAGGGAGAAAGAGTCTATTTGGGATCATAGCATGAGGCTGAATTCCATCATGGTGAGAAGGCACGGTGAGATCAATGCCTGCAGCTGCTGGTGGGAGCATGATCCTGCTCGTTCTCTGTCAGATCCGGGGGTAGAAATGAATGAGGAAGTAGGGCCCTGAACTAGAAGCCCAAGTCCATCTCCCAGAAATCTGCCTCATGCAGACAGTCTCCACTTCCCAAAACAGCACCACCATCTGACGAGCAAATGTTCAAACGTGAACCTGTGGGGGACATTCACGCCCAAACCCTAACGGCTCACATCTCCGTTGATATCCCCAACACTTGCCTTTCTGGAAAGAACTGAGCCAAAAATAAAAATACAGTGAGGACTTGTCTGGCAGCTTTTCAGGGTTTGTCCCAGTTGATGCACCCCCTGCAAATTTACACTAAGCAGGAGTTCTTGCGCCAGCTGCACAGAACTTTGACTAACTTTGCATGTCCTTGTAATAGAAGCAAACCAAAGACTCCCATCACCTACTACCAAAGAAAGAAAGAGAGAATAAGGACACTTAAGACATAACAGAAACAACTGTCAGAGAAGATCCTGGGCTCCCCCGGGCTGCAGCATGACCCTCCAAAATAAATCCTACGATCATGGCTTCAGTTCATCAGATCCTGGCACGCTGCAGAACAAGCCGGTTCTCCTTGAAAGGGGTTTTCAGTCTGCCAAGGGAAGGGATTAATATTCGTAGCCGTCCTTCCAAAACTATCGGGCATGAAGAGCCATGGTAGACACTTTCGTCCAATAAAGCCCTGCTTAGAGTCCAGCCTAATAGCTCTGTGCTTTGGCTTGCAGACTAGATTCAAGGACAGTTTATCCCTGCATGCAGATGATAATGTCAGCCGACTCACCTTCACCCGAGTCTCCAGAACCTGGTGGCACACTTAATCCTGCTGCTAAGTCAAATACAAAACATAAGACCGTCAGCTCAAAGCGGCGGATGTGTTGGAGACAGGGAGCTGGGAGAGGAAGAGTTAATTTCTCCTCTATCCCACTTCCCTAAGAGTGCTCCCTGCTCCCTCCAGTGTGCTCCCAGCTGTGCTCCTCTACTCCTAACAGTGCCTGACTCCAGCCACCTGGCTCCAATGAGGCAGATGTTATTGCTTCAGAGTGAAGAACCATCTCCTGGGGCTAGCTAGGGGGCTCAGAGGGTACAGGTGCATGCTTCCAAGGCTGGCCATTAGAGTCCAATCCCCAGGACTCACATGATGGAAGGAGAGAACTCACTCTGGTGTGTTATCCTCTGACTTCCACATGTGTGCTCTGGTATGTGTGTGCAGATACAGATACACAAAAATAAATAAATGTTTAGAAAAACACTTTTTAAAAAATGAGCCGGGTGGTGATGGTACATGCCTTTAATCCCAGCACTCGGGAGGCAGAGCCAGGTGGATTTTTGTGAGTTCGAGGCCAGCCTGGGCTACAGAGTGAGATCCAGGAAAGGCGCAAAGCTACACAGAGAAACCCTGTCTCCAAAAACCAAAAAAGAAAAAAGTGGCCACCTGGTGAAAGTCAGTCGCTGAGAAGCCTTATGTAGGATTATGTGCTGTGGGATGTTCTCTATGCTGTGAATGTGTTGTTCTGATTGGTTAATAAAGTGCCAGTAGCCAGGCAGGAAGTATAGGCAGGACAAAGAAAGAGGAGAATTCTGGGAACAGGAAGGCTGAGTCAGGACATGCTGCCAGCTGCCACAATGAGGAGCAGGATGTAAAGTACTGGTAAGCCACAAGCCACGTGGCAAAGTATAGACTAATAGGAATGGGTTAAGTTAAGATAGAAGAACTAGACAACAAGAAGCCTGCCATGGCCATACAGTTTGTAAGCAATATAAGTCTCTGTGTGTTTACTCAGTTGGGTCTGAGCGGCTGTGGGACTGGCAGGTGAGAGAGATTTGTCCTGACCCTGGGCCAGGCAGGACTGGAGAAAACTCCAGCTACAATTATGTCCTCACACCAACTCTGAGAATTGCAGCTTTCCATTGGCCAGAGATTTAAAAAAAAAAAAAAAAGACTGATAGGTTAAAACACACCCACAAATACCCAGGGGCAGCACTCATCACCCAGGTAATGCCAAAAGCGACAGAGGATGACATAGCTAGCTAGCCTGAAATGGATGGCATCAGACCCAGTCATTGTCATGGGGCTCTCCCAGAGCCTGTCAGTACCACTGGACACAAGAGCTGTGCTCCTGGCCCTGTTACGATCTTGCATAACCAACATCTCACTCACAGAGTGCTTCCTGGCACATAGCAAGCATCTGGATGATGAGAGGTCATCTCTGCAAGACTATCAGGATTACGCTCGCTAGGCCTTTGTAGGAACAGCCATGTGGATTAGTTATTCTTCCGTTGCTGTGATAAAATATGGCCAAGGCAACTTAGAGAAAGAAGGTTCATTTGGACTTATGGCACCAGAGGGATAAGAGTCCCTCCTGGTGAGAGGCATGATGGGAGAAACAGGAAGCTGAAAGCTCACATCTTCAAACGGCAAGCACAAAGCAGCAGAGAGCAAACTGGAAACAGGCAACGCATTTTTACTCTGAAAGCCCACCTCCAGTGACCTACTTCCTCCAACAGGCCACACCTCCTAAACCTTCCCAAATAGTGCCACCAACTGGGGATCAAATGTTCAAATGTCTGCGCCTATGGGGGACATTCTCATTCCAATGACATCTCATCAACTGCCTCATTTGTACATAAAACTAGACAACCAGTCAGAGTCTCACATCTATCCACTCTTCCCAGGCAGCTCCTCTCTGTAGCTGATCCTCTATCCTCAGGCTCCACAGCGGCATTCTTGAGCACTATTTGCCATCTCTGAAATGTGAGTAATAAATTGTCACCTCTATCTCTTCCACCCAATAGGGACCCTCTGGGACAGTTCTCCAACATGCCACATTCCTAGCCTATGACTACTCTGAACATCAGTGACCGTTGTTAAAGCCCAATCCTATAGCCAACTTGAAGAGCATCACCCAAATCTTCAATGTTAGCCTTCTAATGATTCAATATAAATAAATGGTCAAAGTAGGCATCAAAATATGCACAACCCTCTTCAGCCCTCGCCCTCCTTCCCTTGGACAAGATCTTGGACACAGACACTACTCTTGAGCTCTCATTTTTTCATTTCACACTTATTTATCACCTTCTCACTCTATGTGAATGATTTTGTCACAGGAAACATAAGCCTCCACGTCATGCCTGAGTCCCTAGCTGCCATACCTCTGGGCTGTAGAAGCATGATAAAGCATTTTCATTCTGTGCTGATTCGTATTAATGCAGACACCCAGAGAGGCTTATTCATCTACGTGCATGAAAACCTAGACATGAAAAAAAGATAATTAGTTCTTAGCCCAAGAGGTCCGCAGGGCTCTGCATTACCCAAAGCATGTTGGCATCCTTCCCATACTGCAGAGTCCACAAAAATCTACATTCAAAACTGGAGAAAGGAGCATGGTGAGGCCCAGACCTCCCACTGCCGCTGTTTGCTGTTACCACTCAGTGCCTGTGTCTATACCCAGCAGCACAGAAATTGCCTGTGCCCCACAGGGATGCTGCATGGGGCTTCCAGTGCCACCCGGAGGTCCCTGGACCGTGCGCAGCCTCAGGAAGAGACAACCAGACGTCAGACTGGACAGTGTAGGCTGGGCAAAGACACATATGACAGCGAGTTGAAGCTGGGGGTGAAAGTTGCAGGTCCAGGCTGAGGTGACGCTTTCTAACTTCTCTGCTTGCCTTCCAACAAGAATAGGCCAGGGTCCAAGTGCAGCTCCCTATTACAAGCTGTGGAAGTTCAGACAACTCGTTCATCCCCTCCAGGTCATCCTTACTCTGTAGCTGGAAGATGGTGTCCCTGTGTCATAGGCTGCCATGAGGGTTAAGTTACAATACATACAAATGTGTTGGGGCAAGACCTAACACGTTGTGGTAAAATTTATTATTCTTCTCTAGACACTGGTCTTTTGACCATCTTACTGGACATGCCACTCCGTCGGCCCCATTCACTTTGCTGTTATTCATTTCTTCAGTGAGCACCTGTTGTGTAGACCTTGACTTCCATGTGGCCCAAATCAAACTCCTTCAAGGCCAAGCTGTCTCTTCCATGAAGCTTTCCTGGCTCTCCCCAGCAGATGTGTCCACTCTTCCTCAATCCCTGGAGTACTCTGTTTCCTCTCTTACATCATCCAATACTTTCTCATTCAAGGAAGACTTCAAAGCCCCCTCGAGAAAGAACCAGTGGCTGAGTCATCCTCACATTTCCCAAGGCATCACCCCTCACATGGAGTGTGAAGTGAATAAATAAACAGGTGTGGACTAGAGAAGACCTTAGGCTGGAGACCAAGAGAGGAAAGCAGGACTTCTCACTAAAGCCTGTTTGCAAAAGACCAGACAGGAGACTATCAATCAGCAAGACATTGTGTAAAATGGACCAGATTTTTACAAAACTTGTGTGTGTGTGTCTGTGTGTCTGTGTGTGTGTGTCTGTGTCTGTGTGTCTATGTGTGTCTGTGTCTGTGTGTTTGTAGGTCAGTAGACAACTTGTAGGAGTTGGTTCTCTCTTTCCACCATGTGGGTTTAAGTCATCAGGCTTGGCAGCAAGCAACTTTATCTGCTAAACCATATTGCCAGCTGCTAGAATTATTTTAGAGAGGAAGGAGGAGGAGGAGGAGAAGAGGAGGAGGAGAAGGAAGACGAAGGAGAAATCCCTTCACTGTAAATACAATGTTTTTTAAAAAAGGAAGGTCCCAGTACTATCCACAGCCTTGAAAATCTTCTCTCCCACCTCCGCTCCAGGGTGGCAGCAGAGGGATACACACCATTAGAACTCCAGAGAGTGCCAGCACCCGACTGAAGCCAGTGTCTTCCTGCGGTCCTGCTGAGTCCTTCCAGAAGCTCAGAGCACCAAGGTCAAATCTCCCTTGCTCTCCTTAAATTCCCCTGTAGTACGAATCTTAAATGGTCTTATTAATGAAATCAAACCTGAGGCCAGTTATTGGGGTGAATGCTGAAAGATCAGAGAAGCAGAACAAGCCACAGCTTCCTTACCTCACCAGTTCCTCAGCTGGTCTTATTTCCTCAGACTACAAGCTTCTGAGTCCTCATCCACATGAACCTCAGCTGAACTGTGCTGCTTAAAGCCTAAAAGCTTAACCAGCCAAATGCTTAACTAGCCAAATGCTTCTAGTTTCTGGTCTTCACGCCTTATATAATCTTTCCCTTTCTGCCTCCACTCCCTGGGATTAAAGGCGTGAGTCACCATGGCTGGCTGTTTTCAATGTGGCCTTGAACTCTCAGAGATCCACCTGGCTCTGCCTCCCAAGTGCTGGGATTAAAGGCATGCACCACCACCTCCCAACTTCTGCTATGGCTTACTCTTCCCATTTTCTAGCCACCATTTGTGGCTCTGTATCTAGTGGCTGTTCTCTGACCCCAGATAAGTTTATTACCTGCACAATATTTTTGGGAACACAATACTCCCCAACACTGTCAAAGCCCCATACTTCACAGTGACCTTGTGAGTGAGTATTCCCATCCCCCCTGCTTCACCCCCACCCTCTGCCCCTCTGACACCCCAGTAGAGAGGCAGCCCTTGCCATCTGTCCTGGCTAGGGACTGTCTCCCTTGACTACTTGCCCAGCCTTTCTCCCTCCTGCCAACATCTCCCTACTCAGCTCCTAAAGTTATCTCTCCTCTACCTTTCAGACCTACATCTGTGCTCGGACAGCCTCGGACAGTTCACTTGAGTACTTCTACACTAACAAGTTCATCTTAGAAGTGTCCGTATCTCAGATCAGATATGTGAAGGATCAGCAGAGCAGAGCAGAGGGTCTATTTCCATGTCTTCCTACAGGCAGAGATCCTACTTTTGTTCCTGCTCAGCTCTCCCTCGGTGCCCTGAAACCGGCATGGTGCAGAGCGGGTGTTCCACAGTGACAGAAACATCAGATGAATGGCGGCCATGCCCCAGGATGAGGGACACAAACTCCCACATGGATTTCACTTGTCATTTTCTCTCTGCATGAGAGTTAGCTGCCTGGACACTTCTGCCCTCTAAGGCATGAAGAAGAAAGTGTTTCTTAGAACAGAGCTTTGAGGGTCCGCTGCTAATGTGCAGTGACTTGGCATCCCACCACCAGGCTCCTGGTATCCACAGCTGAGATTCACATGCATCATTAGCGTGCAGAGACTTCAATTATGATCATGCAGCTGCAGAATGTGACTTGTTCGCGGCCGTGGACTGCAAACGTACTGATTCCTTCATTCGGCTATATAAATTCTGTTTATAGTTTGTCGTACTGACTTCCTGCTGTCGCTTGCCTTCTGGGAACAGAGCATGGCATACATGGTGGGGGGGGGTCCCCCAACATTTTTAAGAAACAAAATGCTTTGCTGTGGGACACTGTCTTCTAGGCATGGTATGGCAGTGTCGTACCTGAGCTCACAGCCATTGAGAAGACCTGCACAGGACAAAGCCATCAGCATCTCAGGAGGTAAAAGGGGTGCTGGAGGCCCAGGCCCTCCCTGAGGAGTTAGGGGCAGTTAATGGCTGCTGGGGGGGGGGGCCGGGGGGGATGCTTTCTTGGGTGGTATGACCACTGCTCCAATAAACAGCCTTCCACCCATACTGCTGTGAGCGGTCCTAAGGAAACAATAACAAAAACAACAAGGAGACAGAAAGTTGAAGGGGGGCTTGTTGAGAAGAGGGGAAGGGCCAGCAGGAGGGAGAGGAGGCAAGAGATGGTGAATATAGTCCAAATGCTTTAGATACATGTATGGAAACACCACAATGAAACCCAGTATTATGTATAATTATTATATGCTAATAAAAACTATCATCCTACAGCCTATTTACCCCGCCGTCTTTCTCCCCGATTTTCTCCCAGTCAAATCTCTGCCACAAAGGCCTGCATTGACTCTCCCAAAATATCAGAATCTGCTCCGCAGCCTTTTTCCAGCAACCTAGCTCTCAAAATTGGGGGGAAGGGGGAACGCGGAGAAGGGGCTTCTTCTGCAACCTTTCAGACTGCTGTTCACCTTTTGCTCAGTTCCCAGGCAAGGAAGCACAAACCACGATCCAGAACGAGACAAGCTGGTCGTGTTGCAACTGCAAATCGACAAAACAGCTACAGCTGGGACCCCAGGCCAGGCACCGAACTGACAGAGAAAACAGGGGTCTAGGTGACAGAGCTAATCCCTCAGAAGACTGTGACTGGTCGCCAGATGGCTCAAGTTCACCTGTGAGGCCAGGCCTGCTGCCTGACTTCGTTTAATCCTGTGTTCTGATCGTTTGGTGTCTGCAGCCAAGGCCGCTGGCGGCAAATGTCCTTTTCCACCAGAAAATTGTACCTGCCGTGGTCGTGTGTGCTTCACTAAGCTGCTGACTTATTTTAAGAACTAAATCTTTCCCGTTACTCTATTTTTCTCTCCCGGAGTAAATTGCACTCCGAGACTGACAGGAATAATTTGTAGGCCGGGCAGGGATCCTCTTAAGTGGTGACCTGGCGCCACCTACTGCCCAGTCGCTCAACAGCAGCCAAGAGGACCACAGGTCCTCTTGTAGGGAAAACAGCTTTCTCCAAGGGAGTTTTACATGAATTCTCCTTTACTTACTCACCTGGAACACTTCGCCTGGAAGTCTTATGATCTTTCTATCTTTGAGGCAAATGAGCTAAGACTCGTGGCACCAACAAGGAAGCTGAGCGAGTTTCTTACAGTCCTGCCTCACCCTGTTTCTTTGGCAGTCATCACTTCTAAAGGTTGAGTTCATGACAGACAAGTTAATGCTGTCTCCAGGTGTCCCGAGCACAGACGTGGAGAACGAAGGCCCTCCCAAGGGACCTGATGCAACCGTCTTGTCTTTATTTAACCTTGTGGACCAAGGTCTCTAAACGTGGGGTGCAAGATTATTCTCAGGGTGCTGTGTCATCATGGCCCTCCTCATCCAAGAGGTAGAGTGTCTCCACTGCGGCCACTAAGAATAAGCAGGCTGCTGGCCGGGCGTCGCCCCAAGTCCTTGTTCCTTGCCTGCCCAGAGCATGATCCACAGTTAGTAGCACTCCGCCTGCTCCAGACTCCTTCTTCCCTGCAGATGTTAGAGACTGGGGTTTCTTGACCCTGGCACTGCTGGGTCAAAGCAGTCTGTGTTTCTGTGAAGCTGCCTGCCCACCACAAACAGTTAACAGCACCCCCTCGCCTTTTGCCCAGGAGATGCCAGTAGCATCCTCACTCCCCAACTCCATCATGTTATAACCACCAAAATATCTGCAGGTGTTGCCATTGACTCCCTGCAGTGTGGGTAAGCGAAACCACCCCTGATTAACAACCTTGCGTCTAGAACTCAAGTACACAAGTCCAGAGGTTTGGATGTGAAATGTCTCCTAGGCTCATGTGTTTAAGCACTTGGTCCCAGTAGGTGGCACCGTTTGGGGAAGGTATGTTGGGCATGGAGCCTTGCTGGGCCACGGGAGGCTGTAGGAACCAACCTTGGGGTGTATAGGCAGGCCCAGCTTGGAACTTACTCCCTGATTCCTAATTCTGCCCCTGTTTCCCTGGGTGAGGAACGAGCCACACCACAAGCTCCCAGCACCACAGGCGTACCATCATGGCCTTCCTGCGGTGAAGGACTAAATGCCCTAATGATGAGTGGAAAGAAACCTCTACTCTCTTCAGCTGCTTCTCTCAGGTGTTTGGTCATAGCAGGGAGAAGGGAGCGAGTACACTGGGGGAGAAGCAAAATGAAACCGGAAAGGTGAGGAGGAGGGGTGGGAGGAAGGGGGGTGGGAGGAGGGGGAGTGGGAGGAGGGGGGGTGGGAGGAGGAGGGGTGGGAGGAGGGGTGAGAGGAGGGGGAGTGGGAGGAGGGGGAGTGGGAGGAGGAGGGTGGGAGGAGGGTGGGAGGAGGGTGGGAGGGAGCAGAAGGCACTTCCACACCACCATTTAACAGGAACAAGTTGCCCCAGGAACATAATGGTGAGGCCACTGGTCTTCTAAAGGTACCAACTGCATGCAGAGAACTCTGTGGCCTCCGGTTATTTAACCCACGAATAGTCTATGTTGGCTCTCTAAGGAAACGTTGTTATACATGAAGAAACTGAGTTCAGAAATGTCAAGTCACTAGGCTGAGGTCATGCAGCCAAGAGTAACACACAGCAGCCAGAGGAAACCAGATTTCCTGCCCCCAAACAAGAATTAGCACCATCTCCCAATCCGAGACAAAAAGTTCTAGAACAGTCTCGGTTCTCAGCCATGCTGCTACAGTCTGCTAGCACTGTCCGGACAATCTGTCTAGATTCAGATCTACAGATAAAAAGGCTTAACTACTCTCCATAAGAAAATCAACCCAGAGTTTTCGTGCTAGGGGACTTGTATTTCAGCTCTGAGGGTTTCTGATCATTAGTTTACAAGATTTAAAAAGAAAAATCGTTATCAGTGGTTTTCAATTTTGCCCTCAAATAAAATCATGTCAAGGACTTTCAAAAGGAATGCCTAAACCACACCACAGAGCAACTGAATGGGAATCTCGGGGACCTGGTGACATTCTTTCAGCGCTCAGTTAACTCCCATGTGCAGTTAGGATTAAGATCCTGAGACATTCAGGTTGTTTCTGCTGAAGGCCACCTCTTCTCCCTCACATGGCCATTAGGCAGTCAGGACACACAGATGTTCTGGTGGGAGTGGGTGGCTGGGAGCTTTCCTGGATGGAGTCTCTTTGTGGGCGCAGCTGCTCTCCAGTCCATGAAAGATCTCATTTGTCACCACGAGAAACACCAGAGCCCACAGTCCTTCCAGGTAGGGGGAGCCCTGGGAACAAGGACAGCAGTCTCTGCTGGAAGATGATCTTCCTGGCCTGGGTGGATGCTTGCTGCTTGATCTTAGAGAGGTTCATTGTAACCTTACAGGAAACAAGGGAGCTCACCTATCTGAACACAATTCACAGCCCTTGGTCCAGCCCAATGTGTGGGGAAGCAGTTTGGGCCACACCACTGGAACTATGGGCCAGAGCCCATGGCCTCTGTGCCTTCTGCTGTCAGTTTGTACAAGTGACCCTCCTCCAGCAGGATGGCTTCACCTGGCACTTGCAGGAACAACGAATAATAAAAGAATCCCCCGTCCGTTGTCTCGGGTATGCTTCACAATGACCCGCACAAAAATGGCCCCATCATCTTCTTCTTCATCTTCCAACCCCCAAAAAAAATCTGTCAAAGGGGACAGTAGAACATGGGTGACATGAAAGGCATAGGTGGAATATAAGAGTTAAAGATTTTCATGGGGATAAGGGATTTGGGAACTCAGATGGCAGGGAATGGATTAGCCAAAAGTATGGGTATATGAAGAAGCCTAACGAAATCCTACTAATTTTTAGATAGATAGATAGATATAGATATCTATATATAGACAGATAGATAAATATAGATAGATAGATAGATAGATATAGATATCTATATATAGACAGATAGACAAATAATAGATGGATGGATAGATCAATAGATAGGTAGATAGATGATAGATAGATAGATAGATAGATAGATAGGTGATGGATAAATAGATATTGAACAGAAGTACCCTGCATGAGTAGATAATGCTGTTCCCAGAAGACACGTTATTACATGAAAATCCCAGTGCCAGCAGGCATACCTCCCTATGAGTTACCGGTTAAGGAGACCCCAGAGGTACCCAGAACAACACAGGCTGCTGCTATTGCTCTTAGTTGACCACCATAACTACATGGTAAGACCCTACTGCTGAAGACACCACTGACATTTGATGCTCAACATAGAAAACTCAACCTTGAACTGACCAGGAAACTGCTGGCCAGCTCGCATAGTGCCAGAGGTGCTATGCAGGCCCCTGGAGGAGAAAAGTCACCAATAACAGTATACAACTGTGAATGTTGGATGCAGCAACACTGGCCTGAGAGCAGAACATGCCCACAGGAATATAATGGCACAACAGCTAAGCAAGAACTTTCTGATTGGATGTGAGGCCTGCTCCAGAGGAGGGGTTTCATGCCTGGTACTGTAAATCTGGTCAAAAGCCCAAGACTGAGGAGATAGGCACTGTCAGAGGGGTATGGGTACCTACTATTGTTTTGTTTTGGTGGGGTTTTTTATGATTATTTATTTACTATGTATACAACATTCTGTCTCTATCTCATTACAGATGGTTGTGAGCCACCATATGGTTGCTGGGAATTGAACTCAGGACCTCTGGAACAGCAGGCAGTGCTCTTAACCTCTGAGCCATCTCTCCAGTCCTTACTATTGTTTGTTGTTGTTTTGTTGCTAAATGGTCCTACTATCAAACTACCTCCTAACTATGTATATTTATGCCAATAGATTCATGCTGCCCTTAACTCTGGTCAGAGAAGCTTCCTTTTGCAGTGGGTGGTGTTTCGTGTAGAGGCACGTAACAGGTCAAAGCACCGAGTATAATAAATAACTGAGTGCTCAGCTGTGGGCAGATCATCTGCACCGACCTCCCAAGGTCCAACAAGCAGAGAACTTCAAAGGGACAGACAGAACAGACGAGCCAGCAGGTAGAAGGAGAGCCGTGAAGCACTGACTTTGGGAAATGACACGCTGTCGCACGCATCAAACACATTACTGTGGCTACCTGCGCGTGCCCTAGTGGATGACCCCACACCCAAGCGCGCGAAGGCAGCACTAATTGGGTTCAAGGGGTATTTGATAACAAAAATAAAAACAGAGGAGGTGGAGCTGGGAGGGCAGAGGGGCGGAGGCACTAGAGGGAGCTAGAGAGAGGCGAGTCGACAGACTCAACAGTTGCATAAGCATATGGAGCTCTCCAAGAATGAAAATACCATTTAAAATAAATAAACAAACAGAAAAGAGTCCGTGGGGACGAGATTCCTAAGACGTTAGCACCTGGGGCTGCTTCTACAGATACATGCATGGATGCCAGGCATCCTTACTGTATTTCAGAAGTGACGCAGGAAAAAAAAAAAATCCTGGAATACAAAAGCAAGCATCGTCGCGCAGGGTAGGGCCGGGGGTGGGGGTGGGAGAAGGGGCACATTCTGGTGAGTCAGGAGGGAGGTGTCAGGCTCCACCCTCCCTCTCTAAAGGAAAGCAGACCGGGAGGCAGACGACCTCTGGCTGTGGGGAAGCTCCAGGCCTGCAGTTACGCGGGTCTGCCGGTCGGGGGCGCTGTGGCGCCGCTCCGGTCGTCTCCGGCGGCTGCTAGGGAGGGGGGACCCCGAGCCTCCCACGCCCGGCCTTGGGACTGTGGCCACCGGACCTGGACACCGCCCTGCGCCGTGGCCGACACGTGGCAGCCCCAGTCCGCCAGCCGAGCCTGGGTCCAAGGTCCTGGCCTGCGCAAGGGCAGGGGCGGGGGAGGGACTCCCAAAATGAAAGTTCTCGCTGCTTTGCGGTCAGAGCCTGTCTCTGTTTCCTCGTGAATGCTAGGATGCCCAGTGAGCACAGGCACTGGGGTGCAGGGCCAAGCATCTTTTCTGAACTCGTGGATTTTTCCGGACTCCGGATTTTTTCACCCAGATCTCGGGGCCAGGGCCAGGGCCGGGGCCTGTTAAAGGACTTAGAACAGTCAGGATCCACAGACTGGAGGCCACTTGAAGTGTGTCTGGGCCGAACAGAGATGAGTAGAGACAAACATACCTCCGCTTAGGAAACTTAGAACAAAGAAGAAAAGAAATGTAAACTATGTCATTAGGAAGGCTTAACTGGTCATAACACTTGCACATGCTGGATTAAATAAAATATATAATTATAATGAATTTCCCCTATTTTGTTAGTGTAGTTTTAGCTTTTCAGAATGGAATGCTATCCAAGGTGCCTCAGGAACTCTGTGGATCCATTTTACCAAAAAGGGCAAGAGGAGGAAAAAAGAAAGTTTCCAAGAAACCTTTCGCGTATTTTCCGTAGCCACCACAATAGCGTGCCGCTGTGACTAAGACACCCCAGGGGAAGCCGAGCCCACACTGTATGTCTACTAACCGGCTCTCAGTGTCTGGCCTCCTATTAATACCCTTAACACCCATACTTTACCCTGTTAAAAACCTCTGCTTAGAACCCCAGCTCTGCTTCATAGTGTCCTGCCCTGACATCCAGCACCTTCGCCTAGGGAGAGGTCTCTGGCCAGGGAGCTCCTCAAAGCCGCTGTGGGTGGCAGCATGGAGCTGTCTCCTGCCATACCCTTGTATCACCTCGGCTGTCCGACCAGTCTGACCAGTCCTTATTATCCTTCTGCCCCAGCAAGCACCCGTACATGTGCTTTTGTTTTTGTTTTGTGTTTTCCTTTCTGGACCTTTCAACTCCATAAATTACGTGGAAGCTGAACACACCTTGGACCTTTGGGTTTTCTAACTCTTAGGCCCTTCTGTGAAAGCTCAGAGCATGAATAACCTTCCCAGACTAGTTCATCCAGAACGCTGGGCCAGGAACTCTCTGCCCCTCCCCCAGCTCCCGGGCATTTCAGAGTAATCATTCCTTCTGGGGCTCTGGAGCCCCACCGACCATCCTGTTCAGAAGGTTCAGGCTGGGGCTGGAAAAAGAACTCAGCACTTACTGCTCTTACAAACGACCCAAGATCCAGTTCAGTCCTCAGCACCTGGAACTCAGGGGCTCCAACAGCCTCTTCTGGCCTTCATGGGCATTGTATTCAACACATACAGGTAGACACATATATGTATAATTAAAAATAAAAGCAAAATCTTTTTTTAAGAGTTCAGAATGCCTTACGTCTGGTGGGTGTGGTCTGTATTTTGATAACCTGGGTTTTGGACACTTAGCCTAACACTACCAACCTAGACTCTGCTTTTGTTGTCTGCCTTTGAAGAGAGATTTCATGGGAGATTGCACTCAAATATACACTTCAGGAGTCAGAGCCGATCCTTCTGAACGGATCCAAGACTTTCAGCCATCACACAACAAAATGACACTGGGTCGAAATCCTTTCCATCTTTAAGATGAGGTGCTCATCTGCAAAGTAAGAAGTGTGAGGCCTCAGAGCTGCCCCCCTGAAGTTTATTTCTACCCTGCAGAGTACTTGTAAGAACTATTGGTAAGGAAAGGGATGGGGACAAACCTGTGCGGGGCAGGAGGAGAAGGATAAACAAGCCTGAAAATGGACTTCCAGAACCTGAAGATTCCAGAATCTTCCATAAAGATGAAAGAGCAAGAACTGGAGAGGCTGGGGAGGTGTAGAGTGAGTAGGTGTGCCTATGGAAAAGAAAGATGCCAAAAGCAAACAAACAAAAACCTGCCCAGGGTGCATTCATCCCCAGCTAGAGCAGGCCCACATGGCCTCTGATAGCCTTAGCCACCTCGGTGTGCTACAATTGTTCTCCTGAAACTGAATACTCACAGAGCTGATCTTCGGGGTTTGGAGGACTGCCAGAACCTCACTTCCTTTCTTAGTTTTTTGTTTGTTTGTTTGTTTGTTTATTGTTTTTTGGGTTGTTTTTTTTTTTTTTTTAGTGTGCATAGGTATTTTGCCTGCATGCAAGTATATGTACCGCATGTGTACATGATGCCTGCAGCAGCCAGAAGACATTGGAACTGGAATGAGAGGCAGTTGTAAGCTGCTGTGTGGGTGCTGGGAACTGAACCCAGGTCCTGTGGAAGAAGTGCCCTTTATTTCTGAACCATCTCTCCAGTGACACACACACACACACACACACACACACACACACACACACACACACACACTTTGGTTCTTGACTCCTCCTGTGGTTCAGAAGCCACAGCCCTCACAGAAGCAGGTATACTGTTTTGAGATGGACCATTGTCTGGCTGATCTGTGCCCTGTTTCCTCACTGCCAAGTCCAATCAAAAAGCCACCCCACCCCCCACTGCCCATCTTCCAGAGTGGTACAGCAAGGCTGAGAAGCAGGGTCAGGAGATTTAAAGATGAAGCACACAGAGGTGGCAAATCCGAGGACCCCCAAATGGAATGTAGTTGTGTTTATTAGCCTTGCTGAGCCCAAACAACAGGTGATCAGAGCTGAGCCTGCTGGTCTTCAGTCCGTGGGCTTCTGCCTGGAGGAAAGAAAGGGGCCATCTATCTTCCAGAGGGCTTACTGAGGAGCCAGACATTCACAGGCAACAGGAGAGTGGAGTAAGCTGCTTAAGCAAGCTGGCTGAATCATGCTAGATTTCCCACCCCCAAACATTGAGATCAAACGATGCACCAGTGTAAGCCAATGCTGATTTATTACCCCCCCCCCCCCCCCCCCACCCCCGTTGAAGGGGTGGACTCCAGGCAGGTATGCACACAAGAGCATGCTGCAAGCCAGGTGCGGGGTCACGTGGGCTGTGGTCTCCCCACAGCAGTGCCGCCCACAGACCAGCTCCTGTGTTTCTTCAGTACACAGCAAGATTTCCCAGAGAAAGACCACACACACTGGCGTCAAGCCCTGCCCACCCTCCTCCACCCAGGCTCCCTGACTGTCTGAGACCCACCCTCAGCAGCCAGCAGCGATTTTCACTTTGTGAAGCTTTCTCCTGTCTCTGGTCTCAGCAGCCAACGAGACCAAGAGGTCACTGTTGGCTTCTGCCTGGGGACTTCCGCTCTGCCACCTGCCTTCCCCCAGCACTGCGGCTGTGGGGGTTCTGCTTCCCCCTGCCCTGGGGACCCGGGGACCACACTCTGCCTT
>NC_050453.1:12495720-12677804 GCF_903995425.1 Onychomys torridus
AATTAGTCACGCTCACTGAGCAGCTTGTGTGTTTGTTTGCTGTGTCCTCTCTTGTGCAGTTAGTCTGCCCTGGAGAGACTCGGGGCTCTGGGGTTTTTACCTTAGAAGTGGGCCCTGTCAGGGAAGGACTGTTTAATGCATCATCTGTCTCAAAATGTTACTTAGGCCCCATCTTCGGCCATATGACAGCCAGATTAGCTATTTAGTTGTTTAAGGCTGCAGTGGAATATTCTTACCACCCCCCCAACCACATGTACACACACACACACACACACACCTTTTTTAAACCCCACAAAATAAGTTGAGTTACTTTAAACCTCCAAGTGCCTGTTTATTACACTTGAGTGTGTTTAGTGCTGATCAGCAAGTGAATCCCATTGTGATGTGAGGGGGATGTCAGAGATGACAGAAGTGAGCCTTGTTTGAAATTTGGTGACCTTGTATAATATTATGAAGGATCAATAAAGAAATTTTAATGTAATTATAGATCTGTTTTTGTAGATTATGAAGAATATTTTAAATTTGAAGAGAAATATATTTATTTTGAAACCAGGTCATTCTGTCTTGTTTGGCTGGCCTTGAACTCTTGATCTCCAGTAATTCTTCCTTGGTCTCTAGAATAGGTGGCCTGCAGCCATGTATGACTATGCCAGGCCAAATTAATTTCCTAAGTCCTAAGACTTACAAGCAAAAGAAGATTAAAGCAAGTTGGTAATTCTGTAGTGTTGGCACAAATGACAGCGTTACTTATATAGCTGGAAACGTGGGCTGGCAAAAAAAGATCCAAATAATAAGCAAAAAGCCAGTTTCTCTGGGGCCAGAGCAGTGACCCAGCAGGTAAGAGCACTGCCTGCTCCTCAAGAGACCCAGGTTCAAGTCTCAGCACTTACAGGGCAGCTGACATCTGTCTAAACTCCAGTTTCAGGGGATGAGATTCCTTCTTCTAGCCTCCTCATACCAGGTATGCAAATGGTTCACAGACATACACGGAGGCAAAACACCCAGACACACAAAATAAAAACTCGAAAAGGCAATTCCCAAAGAGAACATACATGTTGCTATCATCTACAGAAAAAGATTTATGTGCCCAGTGTGCTAACATATGCCTATATAGGCTTTCTACAAGTTTAAGGCTAGCCTGACCTACATGATGAGACCCTGCCCTCAAAAACAGAAGAAAGAGGATTTCATTTCCTTAATAATCAAAGAAATGTAAGCTTCTCTTAGAAGTAGTTGTTAGCATTAACAGAATATTGTAGCTGTCGGGGAAGACTTGTTGAGGTAAGCATGCATGCCCTGGGTATGTTAACATTTGAGAAAGTAATTTGTAGGACTCTTGAGGACATTATAACCAGTGAAAAAGTCACACATATAGTCATCACCGCTCAGGTGATTCTTCGTTGGGATTTGATTTTTAAATAAAAACCCCAGAAGCAATCTGAAAGTTGAGTCATAGTAGGGATGTTTGAAACCAAGTATCTGAAACTGAATCTGTTTATGCTGTTTAACTTGAGGGTTGTTTTGATGGACGTAGGTAGGAGCCGAGTACACTCTCAGTGATCCTGGCAAGAAGAACATGTGAAAAAACTGCCAGTATAGTCGGGGACTTGTGCTTCAGGGAATGGTCGGATGGGCCTGGGGGAGCGATTTGTTTTTTGTGGGAAGGCTGTTTATCACAGGGAAAAAAATGTTGGTTTTCATAAAGAGAGGGCAATGTTTTCCTGTTTAATGGAACTTACTAAGTTGGTTCAGTGGAAAATGTGGCTTTTCTGTGTGCGGACTCTCCTAAAATATCATGTTGGAAAGAGTGTTAGGAAATGTTCTGTCTACAAGAAAATGGGTTTTAATTGGTTTGAGGAAACTTTAGATTACTGTGTATCACTGCATTGGGTTCTGTCACTTCTTTAAGGGGTTCATTAAGTAGCATCTCAG
The DNA here is from genome assembly GCF_903995425.1 of Onychomys torridus. Taxonomy (NCBI): domain Eukaryota; kingdom Metazoa; phylum Chordata; class Mammalia; order Rodentia; family Cricetidae; genus Onychomys; species Onychomys torridus. Next base: position 12,497,653 of record NC_050453.1, read on the forward strand.
CTGCTCGTGTTAACGGGCTCTCAGATGAAGTTTGCTTTCCTCTTCCCTCTGTCTCTTTGCAGCCTCATGACAATAGCTGTGCTCCGACTTTATAAGGGATTTATTGACAAAGTCTATTGGTGTTAACCATAATTTGTGGTTGTAAAGTAATCAGCACAATATTTTCAGCTGTTTTGATTTCTTGAAGGTTTTTACAGCACATTTATGCCTTTAGCAGTGGTTTATAGGAAAACAACTGTTTGATTAATTTGTAGTTCTGGACTTTGGAGGAGACACATGCTGTATTCTTACTTTAAAAATCAACACAATGAGACAAGTGACTGAGTGGACACCTTCGTATGTGTTTATGAGCCTGTCTGTGCCTGTGTATCTAACATGTTCGTATAACTTACTCAGAGCATTTACAGAGGGCCAACACAAGCTTGGGCCAACAAAGGGTGGGTGGGCTGAGGTGGAGAGGGAGGGGTACATGGACTTTAGCAGTTAACATTCAGAAAAATTGCAGGTATTTCCTTTCCTGTAGGATGGAAGTTTTCACAAATCCTTTAAAAAGTTTTCGTGAACATACAAAGAACTGTCTGCTTCCCTGGTGAGGTGGACGTGGAGGCCCCTGAGGTTTTGTTACTTATGCCTGTTTGTCATAGAGATTTAAGTTGTGAACTAATCAAGAATGAGGGAATTCTACATCCAAAACGACTCACTTTGGGGTTGGGTGTCAATACTGAGGTCCAGCCTCTCAGTTGGACTCCCTGGGCCAAGAATGCTGCTGTTGCTCCTGTGGCCACCCATCAGCTGCACTCCAAAGGCGCATGCTTTCTCACTGCCTGTTTGTAATCTGGGAATGGCAAATATTTAGAATAACTCCGGTACAATGGCAGAAGGAAAAGTCCATGGGTACCTCTCTTGCCTGCATTAGATTTAAAAATATCTCTACTTAAAGGAATAAGAAACCCAGCAAATTTCTGTTGATCAATTTAACGTGACTGAGGTTTTGCATTTAGAGCTGCATGACAGAGAAGAATGTGCTCTGTGTTTCCTTTGGTTACTCTTGTTGAAGGACCCTATTTGGTCTATTTTTGTCCACTTTCCATTTCTCTGCCTCATTTTCCATGGAATTGACAAAATAATGAAAGTATTAAAATATTTTATAATTGAGTATTATACATTTGATATCAAAAGTATCTACAATCTCTGTCCCAGTAATTCTAAGCATAACAATTTACCCTGAGAAAATAACTTAGAACCTCCACCTCCCTAGATATATGTATGTAAAAAAAGATTAGAAATAATTTTACTCACTTTCAGGTTTTTCAAAGTAAAGATCATCTATCCATTGTTTAGAGACAGATTGATTATACAAAGGTGTCAGAGTAGTTGCACAGGCTGACGATTGTGCATATGGTTATACATGTGCTTGGAGCTGCTGGAAATAGACACATACAGTGTGATCTCTTGAATATTTTTTCCAGTAGTTTATGATGCATTGCTGTTCTGGTTTATTTTGTTGTTCGGGTTGTTTGGGGCTGTTGGGGTCTCCTTTGAGACCTTGTGTCCTTCCACATTTTCTTTTGAGTGTTCCCATACTTTAAGGCACCAAAGGCTAGTCCAGGCTCTAGTTGCATTTTATCCCTGTCAGGCAAGAGTTTTGAGGACCCTATTTTATTGAAGATGGATATTAGAGACTGAGGTCCAGGTCCCGAGTGTCCTTGCTCTGTGGACATCATTGCTTTTAGGCCCATTGGGTGGGTAGAGCTAGAAATTACATGTGTCTTTACCAGAATACCCATATATATTTTATTTTCACTATTTACCTGCACCCTGCACCCATATATTCAACACTATGAGTTTCCTCCTCTCATTCTGACACTTTGAACCTTTCCTCCTTTTATAAATTTTTTCTCCAGCAGTAAGGAGGCCCGTGCTCACTACTCGGTGTATTTAGAGTCTGCAGATAAAGCAAGGGCTTTCCAGGGAGACATTTGCCCCGGAGACAGTTACAGATGCTTGGGAGTATTTTAGTTGTTAGGGTTAGAAAGGCCTAATGGCATCTGGAGGTCAAGGATGTTACTGATCATCATCAGAACAGTGAATGTCATGGTTCAAAATGATGAGCCATGCAAGGTCGTCCTGTCTGTAACCTGGTACATGGGAATCTGTGGCTGGAGGATTGCAAGTGTGAGGCCAGAATGTACTCTATAGTGAAAGTGCTCCCTCATTGCTAAAAAACAAAGAAAAAGACAGAATGCCAGTGGTGCCCCATGTGAGAAAATAAGTAGTTCCAGCGTTACTAGTTTATAGCCTATGGGAAATGAAATAAACATCTGTGCTAGTTAGGATGAAATAGTCGTGTGCAGTTAGTTTAGTTTCTTTCTTTCTGACAGCTTGCTGTGCTAGTCAACTATAGTACAGTTAGGATTGTTTGTTTTCTTTGTATTAGACTGTGGCTCATCTTAGTTTTGTTTTACTTTTGTATGTTGTTGGGGATATGAAACACCATGGGATTAAGAGTCAGAGCAGTACAAGAAAATTCTAGAAGAGGAAAGCTGTTGTTTGAAAAGCTTCCTAGAGCACTGCCCTAGTCTGTGGGCTCTGGAATTAGCCACGACTTTAAAGTTAGCCAATGACTAGACACAGAAGAGTGGCGAGCTGTTTTCCAGTTCCTACCTGGGAGGGTTGTTGTGAGGATGACAGAATACCCAGGAAGCATCTGCCCATGATGCCTGCTTCAGAGAGCCCGGCCACAGAGGGTCACCCTTCTCGTGTTTAGCAAACACTAATTACCTTGCTACTGCGAACAGAGGTACTGGCTCTTTCCCAGTGACAAAAATCCACATGGTCTGTGGCTTGAATTGATCCTGTGTGAGCGGTGTGTAGTAGTTTATAGAAAGGACAGTGTCTGTTTCTTATCATTGATAATGCAATGCAAGAGGCTAGGGTAAAAGAAGTAATAATTATGAAACTTTTATATAGAAAAAATGTTCATTTCTGTGACAAAATGCCTGATACACATTACTTATTGAAGAAAGGAGCTTTGTTTATTTCTGTTTGGGAGGCTCAGAGGCACAGCTCAGTTCCTGGATGTGCGATACGGTGGGTAGATTGGTGGAAGCGTGGTCAGAGGCAAGTGAGCACGTCTCAGGACTTCTAACTTGGGTGTCATACCTCTAATCACAGTGGACCTTCAGCTAATACCTAAGCCATCGTGTAGGTTACATACATACCTCTCCAGGGAACTACAGGAAAACAAACAAGTAAGGGGAACAGGGTATGATGATACACACCTTTAATCCCAGCACTCTGCGAGTTTGAGGCCAGCCTGGTCTACATTGTGAGTTCAAGACCGACCACCCATGGCTATATAGTGAGACCCTATCTCAAAAACAAACAAACAAAAATAGGTAGAAAGTAATAGAAGACGATACCTCTGGTTTCCACACTTGTACACACGGACAAGCACACTGGCAGCACATGTGTACAATTCCCTGTGTGTACACTACACATGCACTCACACACTCACACACTCATGCATTCACACATGCATGCACACATTGTAGAAAATAGTTATGTGTCTGTTATTTCTGCTTTTAAATACCATTTGATATTGAACAGTAGGTGGATAGGTGTTTAGTATTCTCAGATACTGAAAATGCTCATGTGTCTCTATTTACAGCACCACCATTCAGGTTGAATGTGTATGAGAATTCTCTGAGGGCCCTTTCTAGAGGCAGATTCAGAGCGAGAAGACCTGAAGCAGGCCTGAGATTGGCATTCACACTGTGACATGCACTTGTGGAACCAGCTTCAGAGTCCTGCTCTCTAGCTGTGATTCAGTTCTTCCATTACACAACTGTTAGAACTGTCAGTTACACTCACTCTGTGTCCCGTAACGTGTTAGCTGTTGAAGTCACCGCTAGTAGCGGTGATGTTAGAATTCTCCATAGGGGAGACAGACATAATGTCTGCCCCTCCTCCCAAGATCCCAAGAAGGAGAGTTTCCATTGAAGTTCACCCTGGGGAATCAGAGAGTTGCTTGGGCTTCTTCCCAGGGCTAAGTGAGGGTCGCCCCCAGGGCATGGACACTCCTCTCCCAAGCCGCAGCAGCACCGGCCATGCCTTCCCCATCCGGGAGGAGAGCTCACCTGGAGCTCTTCAGTGGCGACCTCTTTAGTCTTTTCCAGCCTCCCTACACTCCAGGCCCTCCTGAGGCCATGTGCAGCCTGACCAGGTGGTAGGAGTCCCTGGGTAGTCAGGAGAGAATCTCCTGCACCTCTTTGCTGGTGGGGATGCCTATCCAGGATAATCTTTGTAGGGGGCACAGCCTGACTCCCCAAATAGCAGTTGCTTGGCAGGGAGGACAGCCACTCCTGCCGAGCAATTAAAACATTTTAAATTAATACTCAGTATGTGAAGACAACCTGTAACAGTTAATGAGTAGAATTGATAAACAAACATCATAATTTAGTCAAACAGGTGAAATGAGCTTTTTTCCTTGGCTCCGTGTATTAGTCAGGAGAGCTTTATGTGTATGTGAAAAACCCTTAAAACCAAGTACTTAAATTAACTGACACTAGAACCCAGCCTGTGATATCACAAGTCTTGTTAAAGCATGGGCGATACACTGCTCTCACTGTACTGATAAAGAAGTAATTAATAATAAAGTTATTTTACTGGTGGTTTTTGAATGACTGGCTAATAATTTAGAATGCTTTAAAATATGTTTACTTCATCACCCTCTTTAAAATGTCTAATTTGTGTGTGTTCACACATGTGTGCCTCGCAATAGAAAACATTCATATTCTATCAATGGGCAGCATGAAAAAGATGGCTTTCTTTTAAAAATATTTTTCTTGATTCTCCAAGATCTCATACATGTATATAATGAAACATGATCATACCTACTCCCATTTCCCCCTCCACTCCCCTAATCTCCCCCAACTTCATGTTTTCTTCTTCCTTTTTATAACCCACCCATGACTTTCTTTGAAATCAGATATTGAGAGCAGATGTTATAGTCCTGCCACTGACTAAATACCAATCTCAGGATGTTCCCCCGGTGCCTGATGCTTAGAAGTTTTATGACCACCATTGTAGTTTAGGCAGACTCAGGCGAGCGAGCGCACACACAGTCTAGGCTATGGCTGTGAGTCTAAGCACAGTGGCTTCCTCCAGCCTGCATGGCACTGCAGGCTGCTTCTGCCGCATGTGCTCTAGGCCCACACCCAGGTCTCATGTGTGCTGATTCCTCAGCTTCGTCTTTCCCCTCTCCTGGTCCAGCTTCACCCCCTAAGCAGTAGATCTGAAACTTGTTGGTCTGCAGAACCCTTAGAACCACTTGGCCATAAAATATTTTGTTGCTACTTCATAACTGTAATTTTGCTACTGTTATGAATTATAATGTAAATATCTCACTGGGTATAGTAATGCTTACCTTTAATCCCAGCGCTTGGGTGGCAGAGGCAGGCGATTCTCTGAGTTCAAGGTCAGCCCGGTCTTCAGAGTGAGTTTCAGGATAGTCAGGGCTGTTCCACAGAGAAACCCTGTCTCGAAAACACAAAACCAAATGTATATGTACACACATATGTAGATCTGATGTGACCCACAGGTCGAGAACTAGTGCTTTAGACTCTTAAAATTGATTGAGGAGCTCGACCATTTTTGTTTGAATTAAAACTACCAGTTGTTCCTCAGCAGAAATTAAGACAACTTTAGCAGAGCCTGTTCAATAATTTGTTTTTAAAATATGTTGCATGTCAAAGTAAATAACATTTCATGTGAAATAACTAGTTCCAATTATTCTCCATTGTTTGTGAGCCATTCTAATGTGTGACTTAATGGGCACCAGGGCTTCCTGTCTGCTCCAGTATCCTGTTGAAACACCATGCATCATCCAACCCCTGAGAACTCTCTGGATGCTCTGGAGAGAAGGAGGGTGAAGGGGTTGTTATGACTTGGTATTGTTATGAAAGCCCTCTGCAGTGCAGATCCTTCAGAAAGGTCTCTGGGTTATGTGACATTTTCCTTTTTCCTGGGCTGAGGGAGAAAGAGATGTTCCAGCCTGGCTGTGCCCTTCCCAGGGAGGGTTTGCCCAAGGCCTGATTTGGGGCACGGCACTACCTCTCCTTTGCTTGCCCTGATTATGCTGTAGGTGGGACACTCCAGTTGACATGGCACTCTGGTTTCCTTGAAGGTGTGTGCATTTTGTCCTGCTAAGTCTACTGAAAGCCTTTCCCTGCTTCAGTTTATTATTAGTTTTACAATGAAATGGAATCTGCTCAGTGTTTGTTTCTTATAAAATGATCAAATCTATTGTTCCTTTCTGTTAGCAAAACACATGGACAATTAAATTAGGTGATCAATTCATAACAGATATGAACTGATTATTTGAAGTTGAAAGCTTATTTTTTATTGTGATACCCAGACCTTTGGTTGAGTTTTGTTTCAAAATGTCTATGGTGTTGTTTTCTTCCAGTAAAGGAATTCTTAATTTGTAATAGAGTTTGATATATATTGTATTATGGAAGTATCTCACAAAGAGCCAGTCTGATGGCCAGTACACAGTACTGGAAAGATGTTTCGGATACTATGAGAGGATGCCGAGGCAGACAGCTTGAGAGGAGGAAAGGTTTGTTGTAGAGATTTCAGCACATGCACTTGCCCTGTGCTCGTGCTGGCACACTCTACACGGAGGGAGAGAGGGAGGGAGTGTGCTGGAGGAGGCCCGTTTATTTGACTGCAGCCAGGAAGCAAAGAGCGAAGGGCCCCAGGGTCTCATTCTCCCTTTTGTTGTGATTTGTATCTGAAATGACCCACAGGCTTATGTTTTGAAAACTTGTTCCCGGAGGCTGGCAATATTTGGGGTGGAGGGTCTAGTTGGCAAAACTCATTCATTGGGAAAGGCTTTGGAAGGTATTCTAATCTCACTCTGCCTGTTTCCTGCTCCACTGAGCTGTGAAGAGTCATGGTCACATGATTCTGCCGTCATGCTGATCATGAATGCTACCATGCCTTTGCCACCATGGTACACAGGCATCTCTGAGCCACAAGCCAAAATAGACCTCAAAAACAATACCTGTTTTTCTCAGGTGTTTTGGTCACTGCAGTGCAAAAGCAAACAATGTATTCTTTAAGAGCTCACCCTGGTGACCTAACTTCCTCCCACTAGGCTCCACTTTCTAAAGGTTCCATCACCTATGCAACACAGGTTGCTAACCAAGCCATTGACACTCAGCCCTTGGGGGACACTCAGTGTGCAAACTGATTTTTCTGGTGCTTTGCCATAAGAACAAGTTTGAAAATACTTGCAGAGTGGAAATTGGAAAGGAGTGTGTAAGCTTAAATTGCTGTCTTTTGTCTTAGTTTTGTCATACTACTGATGTGATGAAACACCATAATCAAAAGCAACTTGGGGAGGAAAGGGTTTATTTCACTCACGGTCTATATAAGAGTTGATTATCAAAGCAGCAAGGGCAGGAACTCAAGCAGCGTAGAAACATAGAGGCAGGAGCTGATGCAGAGGCAATAGAGGAATGCTGCTTATTGACTTGCTCATCATGACTTGTTCAGCCTGCTTTCTTATAGAACCCAGGACCAACCCAGGACCAGCCCAGGGATGGTACCACCCACAGTGGGCTGGATCCTCCCTCATCCATCACTAATTAAGAAAATGCCTTAAGCTGGGTCTTATGGAGACATTTTCTCAATCGAGGTTCCCTCCTTTCATATGACTCTAGCTCATGTCAAATTGACATTCAACTATCATGACGTTTTTGTATAGCATCTCAACCACAGCAAGACAAAGGCATGAGGGAGAGGCCCTTTCAGTAACCTCCCCGACTTGGACACTGCATCCGATATATCTGATTTCTTTCACATTTCCCCTTTGTGCTTTTCTCGTGCTAATGGCAGAGAGCTTAATTCTGGAATGCATGAAGAGTGAGTCCTGAGAAATGCAAGGACAGAGTGACAATCTGTTTATTAGGTAGAGCCTGATGGTGGGTGCATCTACTGTGTGTCTGTTAGCTCGTGTTGTTTCTTATGCTATAGATGCAGGAATTCATGTCTCAAGATGTCTTAATTGAGCATCTACTAGATGCTTTAAGAGTGTAATGGAAAAGCTAACACAGTCACCCCATTAGTCAGCTTTTCCTTCTTTGAGTAGTCTAACCCTGCCAGTCTGTGGTGGTTTGAATCAGAGAGGCCCCAAGAGGCTCATGTATTCAAATGTTTAGTCACCAGGGAGCGGCACTATTTGAAAGGACTAGAAGGACTAGGAGGTGTGGCCTTGTTGGAGGAAGTGTGTCACTGAGGGTGGGCTTTGAGGTTTCAAAAACCCATGCCAAGCCTGGTGTCTCTCTCTTGGCCTGTGGGCCAGGTTGTAGTCCACTGCTCCAGTGCCACGCCTGCTACCATCTCCCCTCGAGGATTATAATGGGCTAACCTTCTGAAACTGTAAGCAGGTCCCCAATGAAGTGTGTTTTTATGAGAGTCGCCTTGCTCATGGTGTTTCTTCACAGCGGTCGACAGTGACTAGGAGGACACCGTCCAGTGGGGGAGAAGTTTTCATGTACTTGGGTGACTGAGCTGTTGTTAGAGACCATCTTACACCATGTCTTCTTTGAAAAAGGAAAAGCCAAGGCTATCTTTTCTTGATGTAAACAACTTAAGGGAAGAGAGATTTACTTGGCTGGGGTTTCAGTCTGTGGTCATGGGACTCTTGCCTCTGGTTCTGTGATGAGGTAGAATATGTCAGTACACCATAGTAGAGGTGGACACATTCCTAATGACTTCTGTCCCCTGACCCAGCTTCACTTCATAACAGCCTATCCACTGTGAACCAACCAGTGTGTCCTCATGATCCAGTCACCCTCAATAGTGAGTGCCATCAGCTGGGAACAAGCCTTCAACACAGGCACCTTTTGGGGAACACATTTCATATCCAACCCTAACAGTCTCAAAGTGCCCTGTGAGATAGAGTGCCGCTGACTGCGAGGAGACGAACTTTAGATCTTCCTGGTCAATAATACCTGCATTTCTTTTTAAAAGGGGATTAACACAGTACAGAGGGCAAGTGAGTGCAGATGTGGCTGGCTGGGAGCCAGCCCTCTGAAGCTAGCTGCCATAGACCAACCCTGTCAGTTCAGAGGCATAGGAAGCCCTAGTGTGCTTTCTGTCAGAACTGTTGGGAGGCCATCTTCTTGTGTTTCCTTTGAAGAACCTTTCCTGGTAGAGGGCCAGGTCTCTGACCCACAGAGCCCTGAAAGAAAATTCCTTCACCAAAAGGGAGTTGAAAGTTGCTCCAAGTGACTTGCAACATCAGTTTACTTCAGCAGCTTCAAGGGAGACCTTTGCAGTTAGTCTCCTTTTCTTGGAGGTAAAGGGCTCCTTGTTTCAAATGATTCCTTATGGAATTTACAGTTCGGTGTGATGTGTCTCAGAATTCTTTGGGCTCTGGCATGTTTAACTGCAGATGTTTTGGGGGATGGTCAGTTTGCTGATAAATGGCACAACTTTACCTTACCTTACACTTGAAATATGTCTTGAGACTTTTTTAAAGCTAGAATGGAGAAAATGCTCACAGAAGCTGAAGATTCAGTTTCAGAAATACCAAGTTAGTGTTTCTTCTCTGGTGCCAGATTAATGGGGGTTGGGGACTGAAAGCTGGTATGTATTACCCGTGTACACCCTAAAATGCTGCTTGTTAAGACAGGCACATTTCTGAAGTAGTTGCTTGAGGACCTGAAGGTCAAGCCCCTCTCTTCCTGCCTGTTTGTTATCCTCCAGTCATAACCAGAAGATCTACATTGTTCAGTTGATTTGATTTAAAAACAACTTGTTGATTCTGTTTTAATAAACACAGTTTGGCTTAATCATTTCCTGACCTAAGTAATTCAAATGTTGTGTTGTTACTGTTTCTAATATTTTTGTGCTTAAAATGTAGATGCCATTGAGAATGGCAATCATTGTTCCTGATTTGGCAGGTTGGTATAGGGTTTGGGTCACAACCCTGCTAGAGATGTGACCCTGCTGAGTGAGTGTCATGTGATTCACTCACATCAGACCTGGATTCAGGTTGCCTGCAAGGCCCTGAAACATTGACTGTTCAGTGTTCTGCAGTTCACAGTTTGGAGCAGAACTGCAGAATGAACCTGCCTGTAAGTTATATAGAACTTATTTAGAATTGGCATTTCAAACCAGGTTTATGTTTTTCTACTTAAGACCATTTCTAGGAGAACATTTATTTAACTTTATAAGATTTCTTGTAGTATTATAACGTGGCCTTAGTTGAGTTTTCCCCAATTCACTTTTAAGTGGTGGGTGCGTGATGGAGAGAGGCTAGTCAATTTTCATTTTAGATGTGCTGGGTAGTCATAAAAGCATAATGAGCATCGTGCGTTAACAATGGACTGTGCACTTACCACATGGATGTGAATGACAGAGCAAATCCCTGTGTTTGTGTATGGTGCTCTATATTAAACTCTACTTATGTGTTGTTCCTTATGTTGAACAAACTAATCTTAAGGAGAAGGAAAGGAACTCTTAAAGTAAAATCTTTGTGGTTGATGTATTGTGTATCCTAATAAACTTTGACATAGAGGCCAGAAAATGGTGGCACACACACCTTTAATCCTATCACTTGGGGAGCAGAGATCTGTATGGATCTCTGTGAGTTCAAGGCCACACTAGGAACAGAGCCAGGCATGGTGACACACACCTTTAATCTCAGCACTTGAGATCTCATGTCTTTACTTGGGAAAAATGCACGCCTTTAATCCCAGGAAGTGATGGCAGGAAGCAGAAAGGTATATAAGGTGTGAGAAACAGGAACTAGAGGATTTTTAGGCTTTTTAAGCTTTTAGGCTTTTAGCAGCAGTTCAGCTGAGATCCATTTGGGTGAGGACTCGAGGCTTCCAGTTTGAGGAAACAGGATCAGCTGAGAAGTTGGTGAGGCGAGGTTAGCTATGGCTTGTTCTGTTTCTCTGATCTTTCAGTGGTCACCCCAATACCTAGCTCTGGGTTTGTTTTATTAATGAGACCTTTTAAGATTTGTGTTACAAATCTTCTTTACTATTTGTATTGGGTTTAAAAAGTAGAAGTATATACCTTAAGCAAATTTATTCTTGAGCAAAAGCATGCTCAAGATTGGGGACTATAAAATGATGACAGGAATGGAGCAGTCACTCAGGGATGGCCTCCTAAGTCGTTTTGGCAGTTTGGGTGTGGATGTGCTTTTTCTACTTCAAAGGGTTTTAAGACATTAGTTATTAGTGTTTGCATATGTGTATTAATCTTGAAAATAAACTTTTTTTAAAGGAAGCACATTTACTTATTAAACACTTTTTTGTTTGGAGATCCCAGTTCCATCTATCATTCAAGCGGCAAGTTTTTCATTTCTTACTATGGGAGTTTTGGGATCCTTTTGTAGTCAGAAATTTTAAGAATGAAAGAAAAGGCCCTCAAAATCTTAGCAAGCTAGTATTAAATAAATTAGTGTTTCACCCTCTAAATGCTAGCTGTTTTGGCAACGAGCACCCCTGGATGGGCTGTCTGTTGAACTGATGGGTGGTGAAGCTAAGCTGTTTTTTCCCAGCGAGTGCCTTTCTGTGATTCCAAAGACTGTTTAGAAAGAGGCCACCTCACTGGAAGCTGGTGCAAACCGTAGTTTCTGTGGTAGTATCCTTGGCTTACGTGAGAAGGATTCTCTCCAGATGGAAACTTCTCATTAGCTCATTGTTTTTACCATGTGACTATGTTCCCACAACTATTAGCCACATGTCATTACAACTGTGCGGACTCTGTGTCCTCTGAGGCTGCAATACACAGAGAAAGGAGAACCAGCAGGTATGTCAGAGACATCCAGTTGTGGGAAACAGTTGTTTTTTTTTTAGAATTAATGTTGTTAGCATATGTAGGCAACCTTTTATTTTATCATCTTGAAAAACTTATTTTCACTTTTTCCCATTTTCTTTCCCACTTTGCTGACTTCATCTAAGAAAGTAATTTTACATTTTTGTTTCATGAATGTAAATCATTTTGAGGTCAATCGTAGCTGAGAACTATGCCTTTCGACTGATGTTGGCATGTTTCTATGTAGTGCATGTAATCTATAAAGTAACATGACGTTACTAAGAAAGACTTACATTAGTGTCTGTGATGCTGTAGTTTCCAGCCTTGTAGAATCTTAAGTGATTTGTTGTTTCTTTGAGACATATTCTCACTATGTACACATAGCTCAAGCTGGCTTCTTATTCAGGATCCTCTTGCCTCAGCCTCCCAAGCCCTGATTTTACAGGTGTGAGTCACTTCATAATAAAATGTCTGACATCATTAAGTAGGCTCATTCCCTCATTTATTCATCATGTGCAGTTATTGATTGCTTTTTATATAGCTGGCTCTCTATATACTTTGCACTCTGCATGTCACAGTGAGCAAAACAGGCATTTAAGAGATAACAAATGGACATCAGTTATGTATCAGGCATTGTTAAATCTGAGGTTATGCTCTGTGGAGAGAGAAGGAAGCACTGAATAAGAATTTAATAACTAAAGTAATTTCAGATAGTGTTTTAGACAGGGTTCTCTAGAGGAACAGAGCTTGTAGACTGAATCTATCTCTCCCTTCTTTCTCTGTCTTCATATCTATGTATTTAGATTTATTAGAGTGGCTTACAGTCTATGGTCCAGCTAGTCCCACAATGGCTGTCTGCTAGTGAAGGTCCAAGAATCCAGTAGTTGTTCAGTCTGGTCTTTGGTACATGCCAGAATCTCAAAGAAGTAGGCTCTGATGCCAGGGAAGGAATGGCCTTGCCGGTGAGAGTGAGGGAAGCAGGCAAAGAGAGCAAGCTTCCTTCTTACATGCCCTTTCTATAATCTGCCAGCAGAAAATGTGACCCGCATTAAAGGTGGATTTTTCCACCTCAGAAGATCTGGATTAGAAGTGATTCTTCCCACTTCAAATGATTTTATTAAGGAAAATATCCCTCACAAATGTGCCTAGCTGCATGGGTTTTTGTTAATTCCAGATGTAGTCAAGTTGACAAGAAGAATCTCATCACAGGTAGAAATGAGAACTTCAAAGATATCAACAAAGGGAAAGCTGTGAAGACCCTGGTCTACTTTATGGTTGGTAGAGGAGATCAAAATGAGTGTAATTAATCACAGGTATTATGGGTACCATAAAGGAAGAAGTAAAGGTGCCGTGACAGTGTAGAAAGGAAGTTGGGAGTGACAAGGAAAGAGTGAGGAAGAGGAGACAGTCTGTGCAGAGTGGAGCTGCGTCTGTGTGTTTGCTGGCTCTTGGAACAGGTGCGGCAAACCAAGAAGCTTGAACCACAGAGATTGATGGTTTGTCATTGTGTAGGCTGAAGATCTGAGGTCACAATGCCAGTGCAGCTGGCTCCATCTGGCTCCATCTGATGGCTAAAGGGCAGTTGGTTCCGCTCTGTCTGCCGGGGGTTGTGCAGTTTTTCCTATTACTTGGTGAAGGGACACATCACCCTGATCTGCGCTGTCTGTTCACATTGTCTTCTCCATGGGTGCTTCCTGTGTCAGGTTCCCTCTTACAAGGATATCGGTCCTATTGGGTTAGGGGCCATCCCACTTAAATGAATGACATTCACAGCCTTTATTTCCAAATAAGGTCACCTTCTGAAGTGATGGTTTTAGTCCAGTGTGATCTGATAAGATGCGAGAAATGGTTTCTTGCGCTGTTTTAACTTTGGTGTGTTTAATCTGTTTCTGGAAAAAATAAATATGTTTTTAGAAAATACATTGTAAAGACCTTTTTCAGAAACTGCCTTCAGCTAATGTCTCATGAGCAGGGTGGTGAGTGGAAGATCAAGTTACGGCTTTGTTGAGAATCTGAGCTCTGCAGAACCAGGGGTAGTGTTTTGCTTGTTTTGTTGTTTTAAAAAGAGAAAACAAAGACACATTTGTAAGCTAATGGAAGTAATCCAGTAGAGAGGGAGAGCTTGGGGACACAGAGGAGATGTAGGAGAATCCGTGGATGAGATGATCCTGAGTAGGTGAGAGGAGATAGATCTCGCACACACATAAGAAGAGCTAGTCTTAGAAATGAGAACAGGTGGGTTGGGAAGGTGCTCAGGAGATATAGAGTGCTTTATAAGTACTTTTGCTTTTAAAGTGTGTGGATCTAAGTTCAGATCCCTAGAAACCACATAAAAGCCAGGTTGATATGGCAGCTGCCTGTAATCTAAGCATTGAGGAGGCATAGACAAAGGGTCCTTTGGGCAAGTTGGCTATGACATCAGGTTTGGCCAGAGATCCTGCCTCAGTATATTGTGAAGCAACTGAGGGAACTGTTTTCTGTAACAAATGCTTGTGTAGCTTTCTTCCCCTTCACAATGAGTGGAAGGTGAAGCTGCAAGCTGATTTTCAGAAGCTTCTGTTGCTTGGGCAGGCCCACTGGTTAGAAACGTCAGATATCATATGACTTTAGTCCACACTATGTAAAATTAAAAGGTGCCACATATTTGACAATGGTTTCCAAATAGAACAAAGATTAATATTATGCATCTTTGATATATCAGCTACCAAGCTAAGGAAGAGATTACTCCTATGTGTTTAAAGACCTAATGTGTGGACACCGCCACAATAAGAGGCCAGGAATTTGTGCCTAGATGGACTTTAATTCTCCCTGTCTGCGTCAGTGTGTGTGTGTGGCAGCAGCACTCAGGTCCAACCAAACAGCCCCTGAGCTGTGCCCCTAGAGTTCAAACCCCTTTAGGAAAAGTGGGCTGCCTTACATTTCTCCATCCAGTGTTGAGCAGCAGCTGGAAGTAGCCTCATTTCCACCATGTAAGGGTTAGGAAGTTTAGAAGACCACTAAGGAAGGGAAGGAGTCTGAGTACTTGTCAGTGTGAAGTTTTAAACCCTCTTTGTATTTTCAGAATTTAAAAGCAAACTCCTAGTTTGATGTCTGAATGACTTGGTAGATGGAAAACTGGTTTGCACAAGATTCCCAAGCCTCTACTTTCAAGTGACCATGCAGCCTGGGCAGGCATTACCAAGCCTGGTCTGCAGAGCAACAGGGATGCTATTACGTATTAGTACTGTTGACTTTCCCAGTTTCTCTGAATGTGTTAGCAGTCATAGTTCCTGAAAGTAACTCAAAGCTCATTTCTGAGATGGTTCCTTTTTAATGTGATACTTAATAAAAACCCAGAAACTTTTTAAAACCTAGAAAGCCTAGAAAGTGTCTTTATCTTGAGCTTTCTCAGGGACCTTGTCTTAACCAATGGTGTGATTTCCCTGCATTTAATTATATTATGGAGTATTTTACTTAATTCATCTGTATGTTGTCACTTAAAAAAACAAATTTTTATGCTGTTAAGTGTGCTTGCTAGTAAATGCAAATCAAATAATTTTAGACTATTGCTATTATCTTTTTTTGGAAATTTTATTACTGCTGTATCTAAAATAAAACATTGTCATACTCCATTTTAAAGCAAGTTGGAACATAAAAAACAAATAAAATAGGATGGATCGTGAGATGGGAAATGTTCTGCCAGGTTAGCATTTCATTTTGCAAATAGCTAAATAATTTCAAAGCTTTTAAAACTTTCTTTAAATTTGAGTTCTAAATCATAGTAGTTTGAAGAGTGTATTAGTAAATGCTTCAATTGGAAAACCTGCAGCCGCGGTAGAGGAGTGTGTCACCGTAAATCTGTTTACACAGCTGTGTATGATGTCAGTACACAGTGAGCCTCATTTCCAAACAGCCATCAGCTCTGCCGTGGAATTAGCTAATTAAAGGATTACTTGAGAGGTTGACTGCGTACTCCTCAGTATCACTAGCTGCCCTCTACCTGCATGTATGCATTTGGTCATAAGTATATGTTGGCCAGTTTCTGAGAAAATTTGGACTTTTTGTTAAGACTGCTGCATATTTGGGATTTATACTTTCATTGCATCTGTTACCTCCTGTGTTAGTACCAGTTACATAGGCTCTTTTGGTGCACTTTACTGGAGATGGAGAAGTGAATTAATTTGGTCTGTGTGAAAACCTCCTTTATCATTAATAAATTTCATTTAATCCACAGGGCTGTTAGTTTTGGATAGACTGTATGACTTCATTCATACTGCTACAAGGATACAAATACATATTTTAAAACTAAGCATTAGTAAAAATACAGATTTAGACTTTTTTCACCGGACGTTGAGGATTTAGAAATCTCCTGTGTGTTGTCGGCACGTAGCTTCTGAAGTACTTCCCTGCAAGGGTTAACTACTGTGGGTGCTTTAGCTGGGTTCTCCTCACCTTCCCAGACACCAGGACACAAGGGTCACCTCTGCCCACTGGTGCTTTCTTTTCTTTCTGCCTGGAGAGCATCTTAAGCAGCAACGTGTAATTCCAGCAATTGCTTTCTTAAACAGCATCTGGTAGAGCAGATCTCTGCAGCATGAATGGTGGCATCCTTGTGAGACCCTCAACTCTTGAACACTCTAAAATGGATCTTGCATTTGAAAAGGGCCCCAAAGAGAAGTAGATTCACTACATGTCCATTACTCTGGGAAAAGTCACTTCAGTGTGGATTTTAGTTGGACAGTAGGGAGCTCCTTATTTTTCTTGTTTTAAGCAATTTAATTTCCAAGTTGGGTGCAGAATCATGGTGTGTTCTCAGTTAAGGTTAGTTTGCGTTTAATTTTTTTTTTTTTAACAGCACTTAGCACAGCAGTATTACTGACTGAGCCATCTCCAGTCACAAAATTTGCTGCTTTGTACAATTAGTATCTGCTATACAGATTACTAAAATGTGCAACTTAAGGAGAGCCCAGAGCTCACCAGTTGTCTGGCCAGCAAGCCCCAGGGATCCTCCTGTCTCTACCTCCCCCAGGGGTAGGGGTGGAGAGGTGTTGTGTGTGTACGCGCTCCATCCTCATGTTGAGAGGCAAGCACTTTACTGACTGAACTCTTTCCCCAGTCCTGAAATTCATTATTTTGTGTAGTTAATACATGCTATAATAATGCATAAAAGTTTGCCGTTTAAGGAGACAGGAAATGCCACTTACCCTGATTTGATCCTTATAAATTAATGCATATATAACACCATACTTCATAAATATATATATAAGTATGTCAATTAAAAATTAATGAGAAACAAAGTCTTCAAGTAGTAGGAGAATCAGTATGATTGTAGAGAGCAAAGAGCTGTGAAATCAAAGTATTCATTTTTAAGTATGATTTATTCTTCAGGCGTACTAGACAACAGAAGATAAAAAGGAAATCACAATATATTCTTACACTTCAGTCAACTTTTGTTGAACTTATTTGGTTATTTGAGGTCCTCTGCAAACATCCTTGATAGAAAAACAGCAGCGGCAGGGATGTGGGCCAGTCTGGGTGTTGGCCTTTGAGAAGCACAGTAGTCCTGGGCAGCCGTGTGGTCTGGGGTCTGGAGGCAGTGTGCCTGGCTGTCCACCTGCCTGCCCAATGTTTTAGCGGGGAGGATGAAACAGGAAGAAGCCGTTCTTCAGATAGCTTCCAGTTGTGCTTTGAAGTCTTACAACATAGAACCAAGTATGGTGGATTTCTCCCACATGAGGAATGAGTGACCTCACAGTACTTTCTAGTACTTGGTACTTAACCATACTTTTTAAATGCTTTCCTATGAAATGGTTAGATGTGAAATATACAGTTAAGAATATTAAGAAGCTGTTAATGAGTTCAGCTCTATTTCATTGATAGCTAGATAATATCAAGTATTAGCTTCAGTGTGTCAGTGGAGGGTGGAGATGGTGCCATTTGGCCTCATTCTAGGAGATGTGAACTTCCAGTGAGAACTTCTTGGGAAGAAGTTGGTTCCTAGGGTTTGGCTTGCTTCTCCTGTGTTGTTGTCTCCCACTTTCCCTTTCCTTTCTGATACTGCTTTGTCTTACAAAGAAGTCACAAGGTACTAGTGTTAAACATTCAGTAAAGGTAAGTAAAGAACGAATTTGTTTAGTCCTGAATTTGTACTTGAGAATGAGAGTGCTTTGTGTTTTCAAGTACAAACTAAACAAATAACCTGGGTAAGGTCTGTGCACATAACCTTGTGTCTCTTCCTCAAGCTTATTTAAGCCTTCTCTACAGGAGAGCGGGAGACAGTCACTACACTACTTGTGTTGTTAAGATGTCTTCTTCACTACTTGTAGTAGTCTTTATTAGTAGGGCAAGATGTAAGTTTTCAGAAGGAACTTTTAAAAACTAAAAACTGTTAGGCAGACTTGTGCAAATAAGTGCTCAGCTGAACTTTTCAACTTTCAGAATCCAGAAATAAACATATATTACTATATACAGATGTAATTGCCTTCAGAACATGTACCAAAGGGATGTTAATTTTATGCTTTGAAGTTAAGATCAGAAAAACTATTCCTCTGAGCTGTGCACATTATTATTAGTGGAACCTTTGCTTTCTCTAGAGCAGCTCCAAGATCTCCACTTTCAGAGACAGCATGACATGGACCCTGGGACCTCACCTGCACTGTCAGTCCTCTTACTACTTCCTCTCACAGAGCGCAGCAGGCTGACCAGATGACTTGTCACCAAGCCTCACGACCTGCACTCACTCCCCAAGTCCCACATGGTGGAAGGAGAGCAGATTTCTGCAAGGTGTCCTCTGACCCTTCCAACATGCATGCCCTCATATGCAATACACACAATCAATAATAATTTAACAGAAATTTTAACTAAAACAGGAAAAGGCACAGGGGAACAGACACTTCCAATCTGGAAATGTAATGAGAAGCCCTGTGAAACTCAGTTTTCCACAGTGTCAAGAGTCATGGAGCCATTAAGAGCGCAGTCACAAAGACTGAGTTCTTTCATTCACCCCTGGCTTTCTCAAATCAGAGTTCTGCTCCAGTTAGCTTGACAGCCGCCTCTAAGTGGTTTTTCTCAGTGGTCCATAGTGACTGCTGATATTCCCCACAAAGTCCCATCTGCTGAAGACTGTGTCCTTAGCTTGGTGCTAACAAGAGGTAATGGAAGCTTAAGGTGTGGGGCCTGATTGATGGGAGGTCTACAGTTCATTCTGAGTTCCCTGGAAGAGGATCTGGGCCCTTCCCTTTTCTCTTACTCCCTGACCATGGGGTGAGTGGTTTTGTGCCTAGCCACTGGCCCAACAGCAATGGGACCCTGTACTAAAACCTTCAAACTATAGGCAGAGAAGTCCTTTCTCTTTGTGATTTTGGTCTCTGCTTGGTTTCTCAGATACTTGTATAATAGTGACAGGAAGCTAAAACAGCTGATTAAATCATCCCAGGAATTGTTAAAATGACAAAAAGCTATCACTGAGAAAAACATTTGCTTCCAATACTTATAAATCTCTTAAAAAGAACATTTTGACGGGGCTGGAGAGATGGCTCAGAGATTAAGAGCACTGATTGCTCTTCCAGAGGTCCTGAGTTCAATTCCCAGCAACCACATGGTGGCTGAAAACCATCTGTAATGAGATCTGGTGCCCTCTTCTGGCTTGCAGGCATACATGCAGACAGAACGCTGTATACATAATAAATAAATAAATCTTTAAAAAACATTTTGAAAAATGTATCTGTGGGGGATGAGTGCATATATGTGTGTGTATGTGTTTGTACATGTGCCTGTGTATGTGTGCATGCATTCTTGTATTTGCCTGTGTGTATCTGCATATGTGTGTGTGTATGTGTGTGTACATGTGCCAGTGTATGTGTGGGTCTGAGAAGCTTTCGGAAGTTGATTCTCTCCTTCTCTCTTAAGTTTCAGAAATCCAGGTTGGGTCATCAGGCTTGCTAAGCCATCTTGCTGACCTCTAGAGTTAAAATTCTTGGATGAAAGTAGAAGGTGTGTTTTAATTGTATATGAGAATAAAGATTGTATTAGAAGTTTGTGGCAATTGTACTTCTCCATATAGAGGTTCTGAGCTTGATTCTTGGTGCTGGTTTGACCCCTTGCAGAGCCAGTAGGGTGTGGATGTGAATTCCAAGGCATCACCCTTGGCAAAGCAAGGAGTGAGTATCGCATTGCCTAATGTCCCGCAGGGATGGGAGGGGAGTGCATAAAGTTCCTTCACTGAAGTTGGGGGCTGCACTGACTGGGATGTTAAGGGAATGTGACTCCAGAACACTGAATAGAGTACTTAGGAGTCCTTGAACACTGTCTGAGAGGGCCAGCAAAGCAATACTATTGTTGACTCAACAAAGCAGGTATCTTAGGAACAAAACAAAGAAACTTGCTAGTTTAATTTTTGTGGCTCCTTGGAGTTATTTTCATCTCCTGTCGTGTAAGGTGTTGCTAATGACAGGCCTTTGCAAAGTATGAATACTGACTAGTATTCCCAACGTTGTAGTATAAATCTCTCTTTTCAATGTATTGCTGTTTTGTTTTAAGGAAAAGATCATCTTGGCAGCACTCTGTTACTAACTTAACTTGGAACTCCAATGCAATACCCTACTTAGGGAATACAGTATTTTCTTGCTATCGGTAATTGTATAAGGACTGACAAGAAGGCTCTGCTAATACAGATGCTTGCTAGCAAGCCTGATGACTTGAGTTTGCTCTCCAGGACCCCCATAGTTGAAAGAGAGAAAGGACTCCCACACATTATTTTCTGTATTCCCATACATACATGTATTTTTCCTTTAGTAATAACTCTGTAAGTTCTTCTTTGGCATTTCTTTACTAATTCAGTGCTTACTTAGTGCTTTGCCCCCTGCTTGTCAGACTATTTTCACAGTAAGGTTAGCTTGTGAGTTTTGTAATGAAAGAGTTTAAACATGTGAAACCTTTTCCTCCTACACTTGTGTCAGAAACATTGCAAACCTAGGTTATGTGAGTAGGACCTGGATATGTTAACAAGGAATCCTGTTTCCTCCCTGAAATGGTGAAGATGACTTCTGCAGGCTCTACCTGGACCCAGTCTTTGGGAAGCCGCAGCAGGATTAGGACAGCACCTTGTCACAGCCACATGTCACTGTACCAACACTGGAGCTGGAGCAGTTTCTATTTGAGCCCTCAGGAGGACCATTCTGACAGACAGCCCCAGAAGTCTGCCACTGTGGATGACTGCCAGTCAGCTGGACTGCTGAGCCCTCCAGCCCCGAGGTCTGTGGAACTGCATCAGGTGACTCTTAGCACCAAGGCCTGTAGGGACTGTACTGGGTGACTGGGACTAGAACCCTGTGGAAGGGAAGAGACATTGAGATGTTTTATTTCAGTGTTGTTCTGGGATTTTTTTTTTTAATGGGATGGGGTCTCACTTTCTTTTATAAACTAGTTCCAAATTCCTTGACTCAATTCCCGCTGCTTCATTCTCACTAGTAACTGGGAGGCGAGGCCAGCACCAAGCCCAACTCCATCTCCGTGTTCTCCAGGTGGTTCTCCTGAGCTGATGGTGCTGCTGCCCTTAGAGACAGTAAGGCCCTTTTACCATCCAGGACTCAGGCCTGCTTTCTGATATATCCCATCTATGTACGTGTTTGCTTTCAGCCAGGCCCCCACTATAAGTCTAACAACACTGCCTTCCTGGGATATTTTGTGTGTTTTCATAGTCTTTAATTCTGATGTAAGTAAAAATTTTCTTATTTTATTATTACCTTATTTCTTAACTATTTATAGCCATCTCACAGAATTTTATCTCATATAAACAAATTTCTGAAGCAAGACTGAGTATGGCTTTCACAATTTTGAACTGTTTGAACTTTTGAATTGTTAATGCATGTCTTTTCAACATCTCAAGTAGCTTCCTCCGCATTCATGAAATACCTAATTCCAGCGTCTTCAGTCTTAGAGATTGGGTGGTTTCAGGTTCTTTCCTTGCCCAAACCAATATTATTCTACATTATAAAAAGTTTAAATAACTAAAGGGGATTTAAGGTGTTTGTTTGTTTGTTTGTTTGTTTGTTTGTTTGTTTGTTTTTTTTAATCCCAAGACAGGGTTTCTCTGTATAGCTTTGCGCCTTTCCTGGAACTCACTTGGTAGCCCAGGCTGGCCTCGAACTCACAGAGATCCGCCTGGCTCTGCCTCCTGAGTGCTGGGATTAAAGGCATGCGCCACCACCACCCGGCTGGATTTGAGTTTTATTTACCCTTCTGTATGACTTCATTTTACATCAGAGAATGTCATGTATCCTTGTGATATATCTGTTAGTCTTTAGCAATGGTGACCCATGTTTATATTCAAATAACACCTAGTTTCTTAAAATATCTAATGCTTAGAAAATTAAATTGCACATATTTTTATTTCATGCTGTAAAGAAGTGTAACTTTCCCCATAAATGCCCCAAGTCTGCCATATGGAGGATTTCAATTTGCTAGGTATAATCCCATACTCTGCATACTGCTTTCATTTACTTTGCAGGGCAGAGTGCAGTAACAAAACACAACTGAAACCC
Source organism: Onychomys torridus (assembly GCF_903995425.1). Lineage (NCBI taxonomy): Eukaryota > Metazoa > Chordata > Mammalia > Rodentia > Cricetidae > Onychomys > Onychomys torridus. Next base: position 12,520,017 of record NC_050453.1, read on the forward strand.
TTAAGAGAATGCTCTAATTAGATTCAAGTCAAGTACAATGTTCTTCGTGTTGGCAGGAGGTTTCTTGCTAAGAACTTCTATTGGAAAAGTAAAGTATCACATTTTAAAATCCTATATGCAAACCAGAAGTATTTTGGGAGCTGCCCAGAGCTGTTAATATTATGCTTTGTTTTTCAATCCTTGTGCATCTCAAGATTATGTGCTTGGGTCATCTGTCTGCCCTCTTGTTATTTGCAATGCTTGAAATGATTTTACTTTTAAAAACTATATGTAAAACTATCAAGTCTGAGGCTTCTCTCCTGAAATTTAACACCGAGTCTTTCATGACAGGAAAGCTCTCCTTCAGACAAATGTGGAACCTTCGATGAAGTGGCCTTGCATTAACTTTCACATTAAAGGGCAGGGCTTGTTGGTTCCCTTGGTGTTTTGAGAAAAGCTAGCGTTGAACCGTATGGATGGTGGAAGATAATCTGTACTTCTGACCCTCCTACCATCTCCTCCCAAGTGCTTGGGGAATAATAATAATTCCTTTTGGCTAGGTTAAAGGAGGCTAGAATTGCTGTGGAGTCTCCCAAACTCTACAGGAGACTAGAAGACGTTCTTCCCTGAGACACACCAATGCCCATCCCTTCTCTTCTAAAGTACACATTCCAGTTTCTGATCTCTTTAAAATGTTTGATAGCTTATTAGTTAATACTAAGTGAATTTCATTCTGGATGAACAAGGTATTTCTTGTATTATTGATAAGATACATATGATTTTCTAATTTTAATCAAATCAAGCAAAGAATATATGAGATAAAAACCAAGATTTCTACACTTGTACATTTCCATGATGCTTTGCACAAAGATCAGATTCACTACAGTAAAATTAGCTAGGGATTTATTACTGTAATGGTTCACTGTGGAGGGGAAAAATTCTTTTGTTGTTGTTTAAAAATACTTCTGTTAATGTGTAGGAAAATCCTTCCACAAAAACCAAGAGAGTTGAGAAGCTCTCTGAGGATGAGCTTGCATATTAGCTCCTGAACTGACTGCTGCTGGTACTCAATAGTACAACATACTGCGGTCAGACTTGACATGAATTCAGTCTGGACTGTTGTTTCTTTCCCACAGCTGTGGTGAGAATGGTCCCTAGGGCCTGTATACATCAGCAGGAAAACAGGATTTTGTGTACTGAATTTTATTTGATAGACTATATTTCAATGCTACACTCTGCATAATAAAAATGCAGCATGTGTAATAGTTACAAATTGTGAAATGTGACTTGTTTAGTCAACATTTGTTAAGTGTAAATATTTAACTTAGCACATAGTATACTGTTCTTTATAATACTTTCCTCAGAGGCCCAAACATAATAGAGCTTTTGCCTTTAAAATGTAGATTAAGAAGGCAGAGGAGAGATCTAAATAGCCCTGATTAAAAAAAAATTAAAATTGCCATATGATAAGTGGTGTAATAGAGCTCTTAGGGTCATGTGACTTAGAGTAGGATGTCAGGATTTCTGCTTCAGGCAATCAGAGAAGGCTTCCTGGAAGACATGGTTAGGCATGTGTTTTACAAAGAAAAGGATTGTGGGGAGAGGTTGGAAATGTAATTAAAGGGCATTGCTGGTAGAAGGCGTAGTGTAAATATGGAGAGAACGTGTGCAGACTAGCTCAGGGCAAGGCAAGTTCCGCTGTGACCCAGCTCAGCGTCTCTCATGCTAGGGATTGAATGCAAGGCCTCCAGCATGCCAGGCAAACTCATAACACTGAGTTACACCCTCAGCACAAGGAAGAAAGCAAAATATGTTTTGGAGGGCATGACTGGGAGAGAAAAGGGACCTCAAGAATAGATCTTGTATTCCAGCTAAAATTACTGAATTTCTGTGCACAGGGACCGGGGAGCCATTAGCATTTCTGAATGAGGACAACTTGATCAGATCTGTTTCTTCTGCTGATGAATATAGAAACTCTCTCTCTATGTATATATAGATAGATATAGATATAGATTGGAAAAAGTATAAACTCTGCACTATCACATCTGTGAGGCTCTGGTAATTATCCAAGGAAAAATTCAACTAAATGACTGAGGGAGTGAGATTGAAGAAATGGGTGTCAGTGGCTAGGGAGGGAATCAAAAACATTGTAGTTGCTTAAAGGTCAAAGGTGACTCCTACTATACCTCAGGATGCAGCATAGCTCTAGTGCTCCATAAATAACTATTGAAGTAGAATTTGTGAGCCGGGCGGTGGCGCACGCCTTTAATCCCAGCACTCGGGAGGCAGAGCCAGGCGGATCTCTGTGAGTTCGAGGCCAGCCTGGGCTACAACGTGAGTTCCAGGAAAGGCGCAAAGCTACAGAGAAACCCTGTCTCAAAAAAACAAAAAAACAAAAACATTAAAAAAAAAAAAAAAGAATAGGAAAACTTAAGAAGGTCTTTGATGCTGACAATTTATGTTTTAGATTGTTGACTTTGAACAGCCAGTGGGACATGTAAATGAAATGTCCTCGGACAACAGAAGCTGTGAAATAAAGCAGCAGAAGTTGGGGGATATGGAGTAGGCAGGAATCGGCAGAGAGAACAAAAGACAAGCTGTCAGTGCTGCAGGGTTAGAGGACAAGACTCTGGAGGGTCAGGCCAGGGCGTGTGGTAGAGGTCAACAAGGCAGAGATGACTGGAACTGAAGAAGGAGAAAAGAGCAGCAGGGTGGGCAGGTGGAGAAACGCAAACAAAGTTGAATACTGAAAAAGGACTACTGAATTTCATTTTGGAGGCAAAGGTTGTATCAGTGTGGGAAGAGGGGGAGTGTGGGATGAGGCCTGGGTTGGGTGTGGCAGTTGAAAGACAGGAACAGGTCGGCTGAGAAGCCCAGGGACCAGGAGGCCAAAGAAAGGAGTCCTTGGATGGAAGAAAGCTCAAGAGTTTTTGTGAGTGAAGGAGCTGACAAGGAAGGAACAATGGAGGTGCCCTTGAGAGGGTGGATGAGGCAAAGCCAGGTGTCCTGGAGCCAGAGCTTTGCTGCATAGCCTTGTGTGTGCTGCAGGGAGCTGTGTCTGCACGCTGCGGTTCAGCGGCTGAGCACCCACAGTGGTGCTGATGCACTTTCTCTACATCTGAATTAATTTAAGATAAAATAGTCCCTGTGGCATGTGGCTGCCTTTCAGGGTACCCAAAATAGCATAAATAGTTACGTTAGGAAAGAGGATCAGACGCTGCAAGGGCTAACGGACAAGTTCTAGATGACATTTGAGGAAGAGGTGGAAGTGTTGAAGAAACTTGGGATCTAGTTTCCTTTTCTTGTATGGAAATGCATCACTTGCAGAAGGTTCCAGCAGGGAGATGGGTGGGCATTCAGTGTCCTTGTGGATTTCAGTAGAGAGGCTGGCAGATGGGAATCACAGGGACACAGAGAGCCTCCTAGACTCTTTAGGTGCCCTTCCCTTTCTAGAGGCTGTTTTCATTAACACCCCCAAATCTGGGAGAACAAAGCATGAGGGGACTCAGAGAGCAGGTTTAGGGGAGGTTTTTGCAGTGTGATGGTTGAGTAAATTAATGCTAAGCAAGTGAAGATGGCCTGGGGAATTATGGATTAGAGCTGGAGGCCCTGAGAAGAGGTGGGGGAAGAGCACATTCTTCAGCTGCCAGGCTGTGGGAGAGAAAGCCGGGCAGTTTTCATTGTGAGAATCACAGGTCTGGAGATAGGATTTCCAGCAGGAAATGGGGTAAGGAGATTAACAGACGACAGTTGTCAGATAAGAGGGAGCACGGAAGATAGATGCACATTTTCCAAGTGCACAGGGCTGGTGTGCTTGTCACCTTTACTCTGCCTTTGTTCCCAGTCTACTGACATAACCTGGAATAGAATCTGAAATGGTCAAACCAGGTTTATTTTATCTTTTTGTAATGGCCTCCAAATTTATCAAAACTGAATTCAGAGCCTGTGAGATCTTCTTTCCTGACATTGAAATTTTGTAGATGGAGAATGTAACATCTGGATGTTGTGAGAAAGCTCAGAAAGCTGAGCCTGGGCTTCTCGGTCTTTCCTGCCTGCCTGCCTCCTGAGCTGTGGTGTGGCTTGAGCAGTGGTGGCTTCTGGTCGAGATTGTTACTAGGTATCTAATGATCTGTGTGCCAGAAACTAACACACCGCATGCACTGCTGTCAGTAGCTTTGCTGGAGTTGCTTTTCTGAATTTGTATTTACAAATTACTAAACTACTGGCTTGACCAAACTGATAAAATACCTTGCTGGACTAGTGCTCTGTTGTCTCCCAGCTTACTCATACATTGCCATTCTGACATTCACCAGTAGGGAAAGCAGGCAGCATGTCAGTGCTGATAAATATAACAAGGCCTGAATTCTAGTGTAGCTTCAGCTGGGAAGGAGTATGTCAGTGAGCAGCTCTTTCCTTTCACTTTTTAAAAAGTACTAAGTGTGCTCTTCTCTTCTGCCACCCAGCCCCTAAACCTTCTCCTATGCTCTTCTGGACTTCACAAAGAAGAAAGAAATCCAAATTATACAATAAAAAGTAAAACACTTTTCAGGGAGTATTAGAACTTCACAAGGTCACTAAGCATTTCCCTTTTTGTTATGAATAATGTTAAGAGCCCTACTGAAACGGTTGAAATTAATCATGTTTGTTGTTTTATAAAATAGTACTTTATATATATATATATATTTTTTTAAAGATTTATTTATTTATTATGTATATACAGTATTCTGTCTGCATATATCCCTGCCGAGCAGAAGAGGGCACCAGATCTCATTTCAGGTGGTTGTGGGCCACCATGTAGATGCTGGGAATTGAACTCAGGACCTTTGGAAGAGCAGACGGTGCTCTTAACCGCTGAGCCATCTCTCCAGCCTGTACTTTATATTTTTATAATATATATATTACACACACACACACACACACACACACACACACACACACCATATGATAATACCGATAGTACTTTCTCTTGCCTGTTTGTATACACACCCTGAATTTGAAAAGAGGTCAGAGAGAAATCAGCAGCTGCTACAAATGCAAATGATGATGTACAGGTTTGGGAGATGGAGAGTTAGGCCTTCAGTTTTTGTAACACTGTAACTGCTTTACCGAGTTTCTTAAAGCCATGTATGGGATCAGCTCTAAAGCATTTTCATTTTTTGCAAGGAGAAGCACAAAGAAATGGGCTTACTCATTTTATAAACTAAACTATAGTGTTGTGCAGGTGACCAAAGAGGGTTAAAATGCCCTCTTTTTAAATTAGTTAATATAGTTTTCTTGAGGACTTTTAGGTGTTACAGTATTTGGAGTATGTGTGACATCACATCATCAGACATTGATGATAGGGACTGTTGTGGTTTGAATAGGTATGGCCCACATGAACTCATGTGTTATGTGGCTTGGCCCATAGGGAGTGGCACTATTAGGAGGTGTGATCTTGTTGGAGTAGGTGTGGCCTTGGAGGAAGTGTGTCACTGAGGGGCAGGCTTTGAGGTCTTACATGCTCAAGCTTTGCCCAGTGCAGTACAGTCTCCTTCTGTTGTCTGCAGATCAAGATGTAGAACTCTCAGCTCCTTCTCCAGCACCATGTCTGCCTGCACGCCAACCGCCATGCTTCCTGCCATGATGATAATGGACTGAAACTGTAAGCCAGCCCCAATTAAATGTTTTCTTTTGTAAGAGTTACTGTGGTCATGTGTCTCTTCACAGCAATAGAAACCCCAAGACAGGGACTAATATTTTTTTCTCAATTAAACACTTCCTTCCTTCCTCTCCCTGACTTCCTGCCCCCTACCTCCAGGTTAACTGTATTTTAGGTACATTTAGGAGATGTAGAGGGGAAAAATTACATTTAGGATCCTAGGCATTGTCTTTAATGCAGTGCTTCTTAAAATATAGATTTGCTCACCAGCCCAGACTTCCTAGAAAATCAAAATTTCCAGCCTACCTCCAACCCTGATCCCTGCCCAAGACCTTCAGCATCAGAATCTATGTGACATGACCCAGTAACCTGTGTATCCACAGCCCTCTAGGGAATTGTGATGCACACTCAAGTTGAGAGCCACAGGCTTTATGGCTAGAATTTTATGTCCCACCAGCAACTCCCAAATACCCAGCAGCCCTTCCCAAATAATTGACTCGGAGGGTTAATATTACTTATAAATGCTTGGTCAGTAGCTCAGGCTTATTACTGACTAGCTCTTACACTTAAATTAACCCATAATTCTTGTCTATGTTTAGCCACCTGTGGGAGCCCACAGAGGTTTCCTAATGAGATCTGAGCTTGCTTTACCCAGCATAACTGCATAGGGATGATTGGACCACGGGCCTGGGTACCAGGTGTTTGGAAGGGTCTACACTTGGTTGTATCTAACAAGGGGAAGGTCTTTTGCCCATCCCCTTGGCATTGTTATAAAAAGCCCTTTTGAATAAAGTTCTGGGCCATTGGGTGTTGATCCAGGTCCTCCCAAAGCTATCCTGTGTTTCTGTCTTTTTTTATTCTTCTCGGCTAGGCCTATCATTCCATCTGCAAGTTCCTTATTCCTCTCTCATCCTCATAGGAACCCTGTAAAATGTGGCGGCTGCTCCCCCACAGCCATGTGGCTTGGTACCTTTTCTCAGTATGGCATTCTCATCTTGTTCCTCTGCTTCTGGCTGGTGACTCGTGACTCCGCCCTTCCTCTTCCCAGCATTCTCAGTTTGCCTGCCCTGCCTATAATGCCTACCTGGCTACTGGCCAATCAGTGTTTTATTAAACCAATTCAAGTGACAAATCTTTACAGTGCACAAAAGGGTTATTCCACAGCACCTTTCTTATTTTTTTTTTTTTTTGAGACATAATTAACATATCAGGTATTTCACTGTTTCAGTGTCTGGTTGAGTGGATTTTCACCACATTGTGCAACTGTTTAATTCTAAAACATTTCATCACTCAAAAGGAAACTCCACACCTATAAGCAGCTGGTCCCCACTGCTAGCCCCAAACCCCAGCTCAGGATGACCACTAGTTTGGTTTTTGTCTTCATGATGTACCTACTATGGATGCGTTATAGAAATAAAGTAATGGAATATGTGGCCTTTTGTTTCTGCCTTTCACTTAACAAGGTTTTCAAGGTTGATTCATGCTGTTGAATGCACTTCTCTGTTTTCATGGTTGAATTTTATTGTGTTGGAAAGATACATTGGTAACATGTTTATCCATTACTCATTTGATGGACATGCAGGTTGTTTCTGCTTTTTTTGTGCTCTGAGTATTTATGTCTACATTTTGCAAGAACTTGTTTTCAGTTCTCTTAGGTACGTAGAGTCAGTTATCACTTGTGAATGTTGAGTCCAGAAAGTCACTGGAAGCAAGTGAGCAGTGAATCATCCAGATACAGGATTGTGTTCCTGTGAGCCCATGTTCACAACATTCCCATCAGATAATCAGTACAAACCTGGCTTTATGTGTTTCCGCTTTGAGGTAGCTTCTCTGATGTATATGGCTGGTTCCTTAATAGTATCACTCATGTCTGACAGCAGTGTAACTCATGCCTGGAAGCGTTTATTTCACACATACATTTTTCTCTGAGCTGTGCGTCCCAGGCAGCTCTTCAGCAGTACCCTTAAAACAGTGAGGTTACAAACAGAAAGCACAAACACTGTGAAAAATGTGGCATTTGGTGAACTGACAGATAAGGACCTTTTGGTCTCCCCTGGGATGTTGCGTACCAGCAGGTCAAATTTCCCCCTCTTGCAGTAGTTGTGAAAATACCACAAGGATTATTTAGAGGGTTACAAGTAAGTTATATCTAACAGGCAAATTCACAGAGTATGAACCCAGAAATAATGTATTTGATGCTAGGCACCATCTGTACCTGGCAGTGGACTTTCAGGATCATGTGATGACTCTGATTTTAGTGGTTCACTGAGGATGTTAGAGTGCCACCAGCACCATGGAAGCATTCTGGCTTCTCTGCTCTTGATGTTGTTTTGAGTTCTTCTTTCTTTATTATGACCGTCTTTGAGGATATGAAATAATATCCATTTCTTTGTGGTTTTAATTTTATTTCCTGAAATCACTAATGTATATTAGTTACTTGAATGTTTTGAGAGACACCTTTTCAAAACCTTGGCCTCTTTTAAAGTGGATTATCCTTTTATGGATGACTTCTGGTTTTTGTTTTTAAACATATATCTGGATGGTAGACACGTAAGTATATAATTTGAGAATATATTCCTATTCTGTGTGTGTGTGTGTGTGTGTGTGTGTGTGTGTGTGTGTATACTTTCTTGAGACTGTCCTTTGATGTATTAAACAGTGTTTTGATGAGGCACAGTTTCACCTATTTCTCCTTTGCTTGTGCTTTGGAAACTTGAATATCCACTCTTCATGTAATTAACTAATCAGCGTGTCTTGGCAGAAAACTGTTCACACATTTTTATTATTAAAGACATGAAGAGTGGAGTTTATGGTTTCAATAGTTCCTTACTTGCTTTCTAAAAGGCTATCATTTATAAATATATGGTATTTGTTGGCAGGGATTTACAAAGATTTATATAGAATTTTACACTGGCATCTTTAGAACCATCTGTTTATAAAAAGCAGTGTTAAAGCCATTTAGCCAGTGGCTATTTTTGTTTGGAAAATTGAAGCAAAAAAAAAAAAAAGAAAAAGAAACACAACAAAAAACCTCTTATCACTGCTTTGGCTAATCCTTCTCCTTCTTCTTCTTCTTCTTCTTCTTCTTCTTCTTCTTCTTCTTCTTCTTCTTCTTCTTCTTCTTCTTCCTCCTCCTCCTCCTCCTCCTCCTCCTCCTCCTCCTCAAGACTCTGCCTCTTTTAAAACTGTGAGCTTTCTGCTTTGAAAGCAGGATCTCAAAAGCTATTTGTGAACGAACACAAGCTCCCGAAGGTGGAAATGAACAGGTATTGGTGTTTATTTGTGTTAGTTTAGAGGTAGTAGCCAACATGTCAGAAAACTGAGTCTGTAGTACTTATACTAGGCTGAGCAAGCAAACAGTATCAGCCAGCGTGGCTTTACTCTAAGTAACTCTAAATCCAGAAGATCAAAGGACGTTATAACCAAAAACAGCCCTTGTTGCAATTTCCCTGTGGAAGCAGGAAAAGGCTAGAAATTACATGTCACCTTCATATCCTGGCTGGCTGACCTCGGTGCTCAGATCAAGTCCCTCTGTATGCCAGCTGTTACCATTATTAAGACTGTGCCCCGAGGGGTTAAATAGGGGAAAAACTCCCGTGTCCTATCCCAGAGCAAACACAGAAGTCCCAGCCCCTCACATGCAGATTCAAAGCACTCTGTGCCTGCCACTCACTCCCCCTCCTGCTCTGCTCCTGTGAGCTCCTGCTTTCTGTTGTGCTGAGTTCTGCTGCCTGGCCAGTCTTGCCGCCTGCCCGCCAGCCTTTGCAGATCAAACTGAGCCAGGAGTTTCTTCTTTCAACAGGAGGTAATGTCTTTATTTCTGCTTCTCTAGGTGGGTGATTGTTGTTTTAAAGGAATTTCTTTTTAAACTGAACCCATTTTTTAAGGCTGTATTTTAAAATCCAGCTTACTTTTTTTGCAGTGTAAATTCTGAATAGTGTTTTACTACTTTAAAAATCGTGCAGTGTTCATTTGAGTGTGTAGTGTGGTACAGTAGACGAGGGTCTGCTATTCCGAAGTTTATTAAAATGTGCTTTCTTTGTGGAGTTGGAAGGAAACCTAAGATTTAAAGTGGAGTATATTGTTTCATACCTTTCGAGTTTTGTTTAATCTCTGCCTGAATCAGATTTGGGGGTGGGAATTGAAAATGTGCCCCTACCATGACCAGTTGATAAAAAGATAGGTAACGAATCACTTTACTCACTTCTGCCAATGAAGTATTTTTAAAGAACAGTGAATTAATTTTCCAGCCTATGAAGAAAGCCCCTCGGGAGCTAAGCATTAGCAGCAGGTTCAGTTTTCCCCCAGGTCATTTCAAATGTTCAGCCCAGTGAGCTCCTCTAAGCTGCGTCTGAGCTAATTAAACGCTGTGCCTGTGTTCTTTAATTCTGCCAGTGATGGCTGCACTAGGATTGGAGTCACTGCCCAACATCCTGTCAGCAACAAAATAGGTTTCTCTAGATGGTCTTTAGTTCAAGTGAGATGGATAATTTATATGTAACTGGCAAGAGAGAGAGAGAGAGAGAGAGAGAGAGAGAGAGAGAGAGAGAGAGAAGGGAGGGAGGGAGGGAGGGAGGGAGGGAGGGAGGGAGGGAGGAAGGAAGGAAGGAAGGAAGGAAGGAAGGAAGGAAGGAAGGAAGGAAGGAAGGAAGGAAAGAAAAGTTCAAACTGGTCTTAATTTGTAAAGAATGTTTCTATGTGGTAATGAAAGCTAACATCTCTCATTCCGGTCTCTGGTGAGCAAACATGCCCTTCAGCAGGGACAGTGCAAGGCTTTCAGAACATGCTTTGTGATTTACTAAGAATTGTCCTTATTTGAGAAGTATCTGTGTGAACAGAAGAATGAAATTTACTCCCTTTACCTGTAGAGGATGATTCTAGACCCTCTGCTGGCTGGGCCAGCACTAGACCCAAAAGAAGTAAGCGCTGGACTTGGAGGCAGGGGGCTCTCCGCTTCCATGGCTTTAATTCCTGATGGCATGTTCTGCTTTTTAGTGTGCTGAAATAGTTATCTTGTTTATTCTTTAGTTTTGCCTCTAATTGGTGACGCTAGGATGTTTTTACGGTCAAATACTGAACATTAGAATATGTACAGAATTACACTTCATTTGAAATGTCTTGTACTTTATGTAGTTTACATTATACACCTGAAATTAAGAATTGTGAGCATCAATTACTTGTAGTGATTATAAGGAATATGCAGTGTCTGAAATGATTGCTCTACAGTGTATTTTAAGAAACACATGTTAACCTTGTCTCAGCTTGTAAAATGATCTGTCTATGACTGATTCCTCTGGCTTTCAGCTGTGAACTCTTATTTTCCTAGCTTATATTGAACCAATCACCCTTTTGGGTAACCCTTGAGAGATCTCCTTTTCTATGGTTGTTATTCTCAATTCTTCTATTTCTGTCCTTACTGCTGTGAATCCTGGGATTGAGTCTGAGCATTCTCACAGTAAGACTCTTAAAACACTAATGTGTATGTTGGACAACCTGGACATACATTGACATACACTGAACATTTCCTATTTTTTAAAACATTGCAATCAGTGGTCATACCCCAACACGGGAGATAAAATTGAGATAAGATCAAGACAGTGAATGGCTTATGATATGGAATGAGTATATACTTTTTAGCTGCTTGATCTACCAATCTATTGTATAGTACATAGAGATATATATGCTGGCTTTGAGAAACAAGAGTGGGGTATTCTTTTCACCTTTTTATTCTCTCATTTTAGTTACTGTTAAGTAGGATCATTTAATGTCAGCCTTCATATTTAATTTATAAGAAAACTCACAAGGAGCATAGTTGATGTTCCTCATATGGATCGCTAAATAGGGACATTTACCTATTTAACTAAAAATATGGGTTAATTACTTTTGCAAGCAAACAAAAATCTCAGGGCAACAGTAAATGCTGTACTGTTCATCTGATACATACAAAAAACAATGTATCAGAATTTAGGAGCATTTATAGTGATAATTTAAGGAATAGAAAAATAGTTATGAAAATTATACCCTGGCAATACTAAAAGTAAAATACTGACCAAATTGAAGTAAGAAAAAGCCTTTACAAATTCAGTGTTTTCTAAGCTTAAAACAGTTTCAGAGTCCTTTCATAAGAGGATGCCCTAATCAGTGTTTCATACAAGTATTTGGGTGATGTTTCCCAAGTTGCTCAATAAACTAAAAGATCCCCTTGAGACATTCTGGGCCAGACTCTGCAGGGAAGGACCCATTTGGGAAGCTGCTCTACAAACTTCATTTGCTACTGCTCCAAGTTCACAGATCGGTGGTGGTGGTGGTGGGTTTGGGACAAACACAGCATTTCTGGGGGAACTTTAATTCTCAGTAAACACATCACCATTTTAATTTTAATCAATCTCAGTTTTTGACAAAATGAGAGCTTTTTTTTTTTTTTTTTTTAATCTTCACTTCCGTTAGTGTGGCAATAAATGAAAGGAGATTTTCTTCTTGACTTACCTCAGTGATGGGCGTTTACTCGGCGCTGATAAATTCTGAGGGTTTGGGTGGGGTGTTAAGCATCATGCCCTGTGCTGTCCCCAGATGAGCCTGTGGCTAACTCTCTGTTAGCTGGCTCAGTGCTACGATCCGGCATGACCAAGAAGAGCTGGTGTCAAGAAGGCAGTTGCCTTGTTGCAAGTTGAGTTTTCTTGAGAAAAGAGTGTGTTCAGATGACCTCAAGACAAAGCCTTACATCCCAAGGGCTTTATTTTCAGAACACTTTGTAATTCTTACTTGGTGGGGATGTGAAGCTGGGAAGCAGCCTTGCCATCTCTCTGTAGGTTGTGTGACTGTAGCATTAGAAATTTAAGATGCTCAAAGTGCAACCAGAATCGTCTCCCCTTTTCTTGGCGTGAACATCGGGGAACATGCTCTTCTGTTGGTGCAGCTGGAGACTTCCCTTTGGAAACTGACCATGCCTGTGGATATACTTTCATTGAGGGTTAAATAAACTCGTCCGTCAAATTAGCTATCTCCTAAACTGCCTTCAGCAGACCCACAAGTCACCGATTTTGTTTCAGGTATCTATACATTGTGCACAGGAATTCTGCAGTTGTCTCTCATGTATTAAATGTTGATGTCTTAGTGAGGCTCCTGTACTGTGTCCTTGCCTCTGCCTTTCCAGTGCAAGGACTGTCACCAAGGAAACAAGTGGAGATGTGTTTACATTTCCTGAAATATTTTCTAAATGTTGAGTATTTTGAGTGACAGTTGGGTCCTCTTAAAAACTGATGAATATTAATTATGTAAACTATAATTGCTGCCTTGGCTGCATATTAGAATTACTTGGGAGCTTAAAAAATTACTGATATCCATACCATTACAGTATGAATGAAATTAGAATTGCTGGCTAGCAGTCTGTTTATATAATTAAAAAATATCCATTGCTGAAATAATTCTGATGTGTAGCTGAGGTGGAGACTATTGTAACAGGCCTGTGGTTTTGCAAATGTCTGTTGTATTCATTGCATTTCCCTAAGACTTGTGATCTAGATGTGTGCCTTGGTTTGGGTGGTAATTAGGGAACCACCTTTAAAGGACTTTGCCTGTTTTTTTCATAACCATTGTTTGACATTTCTGAGTTAGAAAGATTCTTTGGCTTTAGTTTATGTAATTTTGGTTTTATAGATTAGTACAGTTCTCCAGATTTAGACTTAAAAAATAATTGTCTTAATGGAATTTAGCCTCTGAACTACAGACTCAAAGATAATGAGTCTTATCTCTCTCATGATGCTCACCTACAGTGTGAGTTTGAGACATGGTACTGTGTGGTGTGATAATTTCTGTGGCTCTTTAAGTACTGCTTTCTTAATTGCAGTATGTGATAGAGCTCTTGAAGTATATGTAGTCAGGGAGGTAGATGTTCATGCTAAATGAAAATGGTAGCATCTTTTGTCCCAGATGGTAAGCAAGAAATCTCATTTTTACACCTCTATCTTTTCCTGCATAGACCCAGTACAAAGAAACATAGACATAAAACATATGAAAAAATAGGAGTGGTGTTTCTATAAGCCCAAATTCCCTTTTTAACTTATCCTTGCATGTATAAATTCATGCCTTGGCAACTGATGCATCTCTAGCTAGCTAAATTCAGGGTTTTTTTTTTTTTTTTTTTTTTTTTTTTTCTGATTTGCTCTGGTGCGTTTACTATCTTCCTAAGGGGTTTTTGACTTTTATCATGTTCTAGTGTAAATGTGGGCAAAGGCTCTCCATTTTTCTGCTACATCATCAAGTTTTTATAAATACTATTGGTTGTTTTGTAGAAAGATATGTAGCACTTATGGTTTACCATCTTTGATTCTTTATTTATATATTACATATATATTCAGAGAGGTTATATAATGGTAAAATGCTTTGTACATTTCACTTTCAAAAGTGGTAGTTGTTATTGTGTAAGTTGACACTACCTAATTGATAATATAAATTTAGTAGTCAAACAGCAAGTTCTCATGAAAAAGTTATTATCCTTCCAGAGCTCCCGTACCTAAGTCAGTTTGCCTGTTCGATAGTGTGGGAAAGCACCCTGCTACCAAAGAGGCTCTGATGGGGTGTCTGTGGAATGGGTAGATAGTTGTGGGATTAGATCAAAAGCATGGCTTCGGATTTGCTGCATCTTATACTTATGAAGAATAATAGCAACAATACTTTTGTATGGCTCTTGCAACCTGTAAAATGTTTTTAAGTGCTTAGGTGGAAATATTTATAAATATTCTTATTGGAAGAGAGTTTAATGGCAGAAAGTTTATGAACTAAAAAACAAGTTACTTTGTCTCAGAAGGTAAGAAGACACTTCTTTCTAAGACCATCTCCTTAAGTCTCTTAACTAAACATACGGGCTTTGCTCAGGTTATGGTTACATTATTTTGAAATTATCTGAGTAGTAGCTGAGAGTAAGGATGGGTCTATTGGCTTGTTTTTGTTTGTTTCTAGTTAGTGATTAGCAGTGGCTGGAGAGCACCTCTAATTTATTAAGGTGTCTCTGGTACTCTTGAAAGTTAATTATAACCTTTTAAACTATTTTGGGAAATACTGAATTTAGAGGCTTTTTCATGTGGGTCTTCAGACAGAATCTTATGTCAGTAATCTCTGGTGAACCCATAAATACTGTTGACCCTGGCATTTCCCTGGAGTCATCTTGACATATTGGAAAGCCTTGCCCTCAGAGTCTTGGGGTGGAATTGAATCCCAGTCATGTGATTTAGAAGAGACTTTCATATTGTGGACACTTAGTTTTCTCTTCAAAGGGTTAAACTAACTTCATAGAGGTATTTTGAGAAAGTGATTCACACAGCAAAGTAACTTAAATTCTACTAACGCTTTATGAGGGAAACTGCTGGTAGAAACAAAGCCTGGCTCCTGCCCTTCTGAACCCTCCCTAGTTGGAGAGTGCCATGCAGAGGATGCTGGCATACAGACACTGTTTTTACAGCCTGTAGAGAAGCTGTGCTCTCCTGCTACACTACTAAATACTGAGAAGCCAGCGTGCTGCTGGTGACCAGAACCGAGGCCATCACTTTAGGGTCAGATCACTCAAGTGTCAGAGGAACAATTTCCTACTAAAACAAGGTCGATAAATAACAGATACAAATTCAGTAGAGGGGGTGGGAACTGTAGGGCCTGCCCCCCACCCCCCACCCTCCCCACCCCTGTTTTGGGTAACTGTTGCTTGCTTGCTGATCTTGACCTTGATATCCTCCTTACGCTAATTCCCTGCAAGATTCCACCCTCCTGAATGTTAAGGGAAGCTCCTCGTCTGTGTATCCAGCATATTGGGCATTAACAGCTTAGATGCAAGATTATAAAACATCAGAAGCCGGGGTGGGGATTTAGCTCAGTGGTAGAGCCCTTGCCTAGCAAGTGCAAGGCCCAGGGTTCGATCCTCAGCTCAAAAAAAAAAAAAAAAAAAAAAATCAGAAGAGAACTTCTGCCCTCCGGGTTCTCCCATTGTGCTGTAAGCCTGTATTTAAGACCTCCTCCCTCCTTAAATAAACAGCATTCAGCATTAAAAAAAAAAAAAAAGAAGAAGAAGAAGAGGGGGTCAAGATAATGATGGGGAAACCCACAGAGACAGCTGACTCTGGACTGACAGCTCAGGAACCTGCATGTGACCGAACTAGGCCTGCTGAATGTGGGTGACAGTTGTGTGGCTTGATCTGTTTGTGGGGTCCCTGGCAGCAGGACCAGGACTTATCCCAGGTGCATGAACTGGCTTTGTGGAGCCCATTCCCTGTGGTGGGATACCTTGCTCAGCCTTGATACAATGGGGAGGGGCTAGGCTCTCCTTCAACTTAGTATGCCAGACTTTGTTGACTACCATGGGAGGCCTTACCCACTCTGAGGAGTGGATGGGGCAGAGTGGGAGGGAGGGGAGGAGGTGGGAGAAGGGGAGGGAGGGGAAACTGGTATGTAAAATAAAAAAAAATTAATAAATAAATAAATAATATATTTTAAAAAATAGATACAAATTCTTCCCAAATCACCTTTTGTGTACCCATCTTCTGTTTGGAGAAAAAAGAGGCAAGGTAATTCATTCTTTACATATACATTTTACCAAAGAGATTCAAATCCTGCCAGATGTTATCAAAATTAGGTACAACACAGTTTGGGAGAATTGATACAAGCTATAGTTAAACTCAAAAATTAATTGGAACTTAAGTTAAAATGTGTTTCTTTCTTTCTTTCTTTTTTTCTTTTTTTTTTTTTTTTTTTTTGGTTTTTCCAGACAGGGTTTCTCTGTGTAGTTTTAGTGCCTGTCCTAGACTAGCTCTGTAGACTAGGCTGGCCTTGAACTCATAGAGATTTACCTACCTCTGCCTCCCGAGTGCTAGGATTAAAGGCGTGCGCCTCCGCTTGGCCAAAATGTGTTACTTTCTCTGCCCTAATTAGAAAAAAAAATTTTTTTCTTCAGTCCTTTTGTTCAACCTTGCATTGTGCATCCTCTCACCATTGCATAGGCCTAGCTCCCTTGCTGCCTCGAAGCCTTGTTTGAGGTTTTCCTCTTCCTGGAGAATGTGTGCCATGGACTAGCAGCACAGACATGTTTCTGGAGGCTGGTTGCCGCCTCCAGGCACCTGGTTCAGAACCTGTCTTTTAAGCACATCCCTAGCAGACCCCTAATTTGGAGGCATGGGGCCAGCTTTCAACGTTTTAATCCAGCAGATGTGCTCTAGAGAGCCTCACTCTCCTGAAAGCATGATTGGCTACGAACAGGAATGCAGTTTTAACCATTAACTTAATGCTGTGAGTCTGGGGAGGCAGTGTTGTTCCACATGCGTCATCTGAGCTTTTAGAAGGTAGAACGCTCTTAACCTTGGCATCGTCTTCCTAGTTTCACCCTTATCATTGGGGTGTGTCTCTGGCACCTTTCTTAGTCTCCACAGCAGTTTTGTTTTGCAGAATGAACTAGGTAATGCCTTCCACATCTGTTGTCCTGAGGGCTCTTAGCGGGATCAACTGGAGTGAGATGATGCATGTAAAAGTGCTTTCGAAATACCAAAGAGGTGCACTATGGTGCTGTTGATGACAAGGAAGACATTGTTCCTTCAGGCCATGAGTCCTGTGTTTGTTAAGGTGGTGATGGCTTCACTAAGTGCTTACTGTGGTAACTGGATCACATCTGTGTATCTAACTTGGCAGTTTTCTGGAATGGCTAGAAATTGTGAATTCCAGTTCCTGAAGCCATTGCGTAGTCCCATGGCATCCTTTAAGTGAGTTGTGTTAATGATATAGTTTGGTGCATATTGTATTAGTGATCAATTTTCATCATTCAGACATATTGTCTCATGATTATATAATAAGATTTTCAATTATGTGCACTTTTTTCTTTGAAGTATGAGTTTTTGTATTTCATAGGATCTAATTCTAAGCATACACACACACACACACACACACACACACACACACACACACACACACACACACAGAGTCTTTATTTTAACCACATAGACTGTCCTGGCAGTTCTGGAGTTTCACACATGCAAGCTCTCTACTACTGAGCTACAGCTGCTGACCTTAACCACATTGATTCTTCGCAGTGGAGTTTTTTGCAGATAGCGTTGTTTGTATATAATGGTGTCCACTGACTTCTTCCTACCCATTACATCCAGATCTAAATCACTAGTTTTTTAGTTTTGTTTTGTGTTCTGTGGTTTTTCTTTTTCTCCTTTTATTTATTTTTTCATTCATTCACTCACTTATTTGTTTGTTTGTTTATTTACTTATTTATTTGAAACAGGATCTGGTTACATAGCTCGGGTTGAATCAGATTAACCATTCTCTTGCCCCAACCTCCAAGTTCTGTAATTCTAGACATGTTACCATCATGCCAAGCTGATTCATTCTTTTCCATCACATGTAACACCTAACAAAATATGGCAGAATTTAAGTTCTCTGTTGATTGTAATTTAAGTGGTTTGTCTTTTTCACCATTAAAGTGCTGTAGCCCAGACCCTGGTGATATGCATATTATTCATATATGTGTATATATATATATATGTGTGTGTATATATCTGAATACACATTATTCTTATGTATCTGAAGTTTAGCCTAGTAGAATTGTGGGCCAGATAATGCTATTTCAAATTTTGACAAGTAGTGCCCCACTGCTGCCTTAGAAAGGCGTATCACTTTGTACCAACCTGTTTCAGTTACATTTCTCTCAGTTTCCATCCTAAAATTTTTGGGCTTTAAAACTAGGAAACATCATTTAATATCTTTTCATATTTAGATCACCCAGTGCATGACAAATGGTATTGGAAGCTGAAGTAAGGTGAGATTAGTGGCTTTTAATGGATTGATGTTGACACATCAGATTCCTGCAGAGTGAGAGGCTTGAGTGCCAAGAACCCTTTCTTTGGATGTGCTCTCAAGAGAGTGTGCTGGCTTGAACATCACTGTCTTTGTAAGTTATTCTTTATGTATGATTCAAAACTGATCTTAAACTCAGAAATAAATACTGTTGTTATTGCCTTTATAATCACACCATTACGCTTAGCACAGGATTTGTCACATGTGAAAATGGTCAGTGCTTTCTTCTAGAATCTCCTTCTGCATTACTACTGACTGTATTTGTTCTCCTCTGCTCTGTATGCTTTGCTGTTAGCTCCCCTCCATCCCAGCAGCAGACCAATTTTTCCTCCTCTGGTTGTCTCTGGCCTCTCTCGGCATGGGCTTTAGTGTCAACTCTTAACTTCAAATTGAGGCTTTGCTGTTTTGGTCATCTCAGTGTTGTCAAACCTTAAACAGTGTTTTAATAAAAAACCCAGAGCCAGGTATCAGGTGAAAGCTGAAAGATCAGAGAAACAGAGCAGGCCACAGCCACCACCTCTTACCTCACCAACTCCACGAAACTTCTGAGTCCTCTCCCGAAAGGGTCTCAGTTGAACTGCTTTAGTTCCTGTTTTCTCATACCTTATATACCTTTCTCTGCCCTGCCGTCACTTCCTGAGATTAAAGGCCTGTGTGCTTCCCAGTACTGGGATTAAAGGTGTGTGCCACCACTGCCTGACTCTGTTTCCAGTGTGGCTTTGAACTCACAGAGATCCAGACTATGATCTCTGCTTCCAGAGTGATAGAATTAAGGGTGTGTGCCACCACTGTCTGGCCTCTATGTCTAATCTAGTGGCTGGCTCTGTCCTCTGATCCTCAGGTAAGTTTATTAGGGTACACAATATATCACCACATCTGAACCCCTATACCAACACAGCTAAATGAGCCTAAATAAGTCATTAATATTTCTTAAAACAATTGATTTGTTTTTGCTTTGTCTCTCTGTGGTTTTTTTTTTTTTTTGGTTTTTCGAGACAGAGTTTCCCTGTATAGCTTTGCGCCTTTCCTGGAACTCACTCTGTTGCCCAGGCTGGCCTTGAACTCACAGAGATCCGCCTGGCTCTGCCTCCCGAGTGCTGGGACTAAAGGCATGCGCCACCACCACCCAGCCTGTTTTATTTACTTATGAGTCCAATTGGTTGTTTCCATTTTATGATTGTGATTAAAGAAACCCAGTCGGAGAGGGCACATGATATTTCTTCTAACTGCAGTCAGAAGTCTGAGTTCACATTGTTCTGTACTACCTACTAGTGCCTGCTTCATGACAAGATATCTCCAGGTTACAAAAAGGTTGCATTTCTAAATCACAGAGAGGGGGAAAGTGATTTGGTCATATTAAGTGTCTCTTTTGGCTTATCCAAACATTTTTAACTCTTACAGAACAACAGATGGTGTGGTACAGCAAGACTAGAGGAGAATGGTTGCTGTGATTCTGGTTATAAAGACAAAGAGATTTACTCAGAAGAAGGAAAACTGGATGGAAATGAGAGAATCTAGGGACAATTTTAGGGTACTCTGGAGGGCATTATAAGTTAGTGTCAAACTGTCTTGAGCCCTGTTCACTTTAGAACTGTTTACCGCAGAACCACTTGTTTCTAGATGTTTCCAAGCAGAACCACCCAGTAGCTCTGCCAGTAGATAATAGGATCAACTAGTCAGTAGAATTGATGGCCTTAAATATGAAAAAACTAGACCATTTCAGATGCCATCTTAACAGCTGGTGTGATTAACCAACCTGCAAACCAGAAGTGCCTTCCTGTCCTTCTGGGCATCTGTCACTTAGCTCAGCAGATCCTTGTGTTGGGATGGCTCTGCAGGCCTGGATAGTAGCAGGTTTACAGCCTGGGGCAGGGGCTGGAAAAGTTAAGGCTTCTAGTCAGTGTTCCTGCAAGAGCCTATCTAGTGATGCTCCCTACGTACAGTCAAACACATTCAATTTCAGTTAGCTTTCTTAAAAGGCTAAGCTTCTTTAAATGTCCTTCATGTTTGTTGATTTGGGAGCATTCCCATACACCTCATCTTTCTGTTAACAGTGTGAAGCTGTGTTCTTCCTCAGCAGGAATGTCAGGGGACATCAGTGACATGGCAGGCATCCTTGGTGGTAGCTGACCGCTTAGCTCTAACCAGTCACCTTAGTGTCTATATCTGCCTTGCTTCCTATGATTGAAATAATGCACTGAATTCACACTGCTTTGTTTTGGGGATACTATCTGAGTACTTAGACTGGATGCCTTTATTCCAGAGTGAGTTTATGAAAGAGAAAGCTACTTCATATACCATAGTTCAGAGTTTCTCTCAACAGCCTTTGGAAAAGGAGGTTGGGAGCTGACAAGTTAGTTTGAAAAGTGACGGCAAGGCCTTTTAGACCTTTTGAGTTTATTTGTACAAGGTTTAAAGTATTTTATTTTTCTATCAAGACAATTTACAAAGACAATTTTAATTTGTAATTAACTTCCTACTTTGTGGTGTTTATTTAGCTGAGTTTATGCATAGGTGTGAAATAGTTTTTAATCCAAAAGATAAATATTACACCAATGATGCTAAATTTGCATCAGAATGTGTTGAGTGCCAGTATCCAGATGGAGCTTTGTGCATTCACTGGCAGGTTCTGCTCAGAATGGCCCTGCTGAGTTGATGGAGTGGGTGAGAGCAGGACAGGACTCTTGCACCCACGTGACCCAGGTTATAGGAGCGCACACGCAGACAGAAAAGAGGTCACTTCTCTTGACACTTGTATATGCCCGAGGTGGGAAGAAGGGACTGGAGAGAGATTGCTCTAGAAGCCACAGCAAAAGGTTAGGGATCTAAAGGAGTCCATGTGTATGGTGAATAGGTCAGTGGCGTTTTATGACTGTTCTTACTGTAAGTCCCCATACTTCGTTCCTGTGTATGTTAAAAGAGCTAAGAATGAGCTGGTGGTTCAGATTGCTTGGGGGTGGGAGATCAGGCTTCTCTAGTTTTGCGGTTGCATGTTTACTGGACAAAAGTGTTCCTGGTACTGTGAGCATGTGAGGGATTTCCTGTACATGAAGGCCTGAGCCCTTTGGTAGAAGCGGGGGTGGGGAGGCACACCTAATTTAATGTGAAACAAATTGCTCCTACAATATCATTTTTCTTGTGCAAATGTTACCTGCTATATACAGCACAGAAAGCAAATTCATGAACAACTTTTATGGTGTACTTAAAGGAAAAACTGTTGTATTCCCGATAATTTGTGTTGTAAGAATTTTTAGCTAACTAATCTTTATTTCAGGAGGCTTGTTCTTACTCTGAGAGTTGAGTGACTTAGAGGGGAAAAAAAATCTTAAATTGTTGAGATCTTAAGCCATGAACCAGCCTTAAGGTTGTGTACACTCCTGACTGTGCGCTCGGTCACCTCCAGTGTCGCCCTCGTTCTGCCCATGGCTCCTAAATTAGGAGTTGAAGAAGTGTGTTCTTGTTGTTATCCTCTCTCCCTTCCTGAGAGGGAGGGTGGGTAGAGATCGCCCAGTAAGGCTAAGGAAACACAGTAGAGGAGGGGCTCTGTGGGACTGGCCCTTCTCAGACACTGACTCATGACTCCTGTGGGAACCCTCATTTCCCAAGAGCTGCATTTATATATTTATTTATATATTTTCCTGCCTGCTTCGAACTGGATGGCTTTATATCTTTATCATTTCTAGGGCCAAGAAATTGGAGCATGGCTGTGATCAGTGGAAGTGATTCTGTGCTTCTGAGCAATGGCAGCATCTCAACCAGCACTACCAACCCCTGCCCCCTCACCCCCAGTGATGGAGACCTCACAGCCCAGCAGCTCACACCCAGAGAAGCCCCGAGAACAAAAGCGAGTCCAAATGGATGCCTGCAACTTAATGGCACAGTTAAGTCATCCTTTCTGCCTTTAGACAACCAAAGAACACCTCAGATGCCAGCTCAGTGCTGCCACCCTTGTCCATACCATCACCCTGTGACCAGCCATACCAATCACCAAGAGTGCCATCCCGAGGCTGGCCCCACAGCATCCTCCGCTTTGGCCTCCTGTTGCATGCAACCACATTCCGAATACTCTGCATCCCGGTGTCCACACCATTCACCTGTGTATCAGGCCGCACACTGCCTTCAGCCCTCGCCATCCTTCTGCCTTCATCACCCGTGGCCTGACCATTTCCAACATCAGCCTGTACAGCAGCACCTGGCCGTCATCAGGTGAGTGTGCTGATGTCTTGTCGGCCTTCAGCAGTAAACTAATCCCACATAAATGTTGAATATGACAGCTTCTATTTATTTCTCCAAAAGAAGGAGGGAAAAGAAAAATGGTCAGGAAATAAAACCCACATAAACACCTATTTGTGGATTATATGAAGCCCACTAAAATATAATTGAAATAGTGTATTTGTGATATCCATTGACTTGGTTTGCATGTATATGTGTGTGGTGTGTATATATGTATGTGTCAGGGGCTTGTGTGTAGCTCAAGATTTTTTTTGTTTTTACTTTTGTTTTTTTACTTTGCATAAGAGATATATTTGTGGTGAGGTCACCCAACAGGGATCTCCTTATTGTGTTGTTAGTAGTAGCCAACCTGTATGAAAAAGAAGTCAAAACTGCTTGCTCCCTTATAATTCTGTGCATCTGTGCTCACAGTTTCTGTTCATAGGGTTTGAGTGATTATGTAGTACAATGACGTCAGAGAGAAGTAACATCCTTCCATAGCAGACAGAGCCTATAAATCTGAAGCATGTGATTTTAAGAAAGAGAACAACATGCCTTTTACAATCAAGGTGTACTATACACACACACACACACACACACACACACACACACGAGCTTAAGGTACACTTTGATTAGTTTGTCAGAGGTGCACACTAGTGTCATCGTCCACATCTCAGTATGATATGCAACGTTTCTATCACTCCAGACGCCTCCCTTGTGCCCAGTCAGTCTTTGCCTCTCGCTGCAGTACACGCCATGGTTGTTCTGTTGACCTGCTTCTGGACACACAGTTGTACTGCATTTATGCATCTTAAAGATTTATGTAATTGTTTACTGTTTTGTTTTTACTGCAGACTAGTAATCCATTGTGCACATGCTACAGGCTCTCTTGTCAGTGAGGAGCCAAGCCCAGTATGGGGAGAGAGTCTTCACCTTTGTCAGGGTTTCCATATTGTCAAGATTGCCTGTTCTTCATCTTTCAGGAAGGAGATGTAAGAAAAGAGCAAAGAACACGGGGAGGGAGGGGAGCAGTCTCTGAAGTATGCTTCTCTGGGCTCTGATTACATTTCCATATTAGATTTGAGAGCCTCTGTGTTCTAGAAGTGTATGGAATTCCCCAGAGCTAGCCTTAGATGATTTGTCCTGACAGCTCTGGGCTCCATGATCAGGTTTGGACTCTTCCCATGTTGAATTAAACTCTGTAACTAGTGGATTCTAAAATTACATACTCATAAGTATTTCTATGATTAAGTCATCAATTATATATATGGTCGTAGAGTACAAGGTGAAACAGCTAGTTATACATACTGAAGCTGTTGAAGCTGAACTCCATTTAGTAAGTCTTAAGCAACTCTGGGCAAATAACCAGTGCTTTCGATATGCCAAGATTTTCTGGATTTTACTTAGCATTTGTTCATGACCTGATTCAAAAGGAATGAGAGTCGTATGTGTACGTTAAGTGGAATGACATTAAAAGTCAAGCTGATGGTAAATGGCTGAGCTTGCCACTGCCTATGGTTGGCACTGAGAATCCTACAACCCTGGCGAACTTACTGTATGTAGATGGTTTAGAACATTGGGTTCCTAGACTTGTCCCTGTGGATTCTCCTTTAGATCTTAACTAGACAGAGTGATGCAAAGCTAGCTGTTTTCCTGGGCAGAAGATGTTGTACATATTACATACCTTATTTTGCTTTAAGAATGACTCCCACGGGCTGGAGAAATGGCTCAGAGGTTAAGAGCACCGACTGCTCTTCCAGAGGACCTGAGTTCAATTCCCAACAACCACATGGTGACTCACAACCATCTGTAATGAGATCTGGTGCCCTCTTCTGTATACATAATAAATAAATCAATCTTTAAAAAAAAAAAAAAAGAATGATTCCCACAGTTCTTGCATTTATTTACATATGTAATCAACACTTTTTATTGGATACTCAAATGTGCCACACCAAAAGTATCATTCTAAGTAGATTAAAATATCCTTTATGCCTTCATCAAGTCTTTAGTCTACTAGAAAGGTCAATCAAATAGTCTGCTGCAGTATTGTGATAAATCCTACCAAGAAGGTGCATACCGGGTTAAAGATGTGTCACACCTGTGGAGAGAGAACAGAGGCCATTGTCTTGGCTGTCTTGCAGACAGTATTTATGCAGAGCTGCAAGTTCCAGCATAGCTGAGCATCATTCAACTCCAGTAGAAGAGAGAGGAGTGAGGGGGGAGGCAAACTGGGCCCAAGTCCTGAAGGAAATTGCAAACCAAGGCTTCCTAGGCTCTGTTCTGAGAACTGTTGCTGCTGTTTGTGGCTTCTCTCTCTCTCTCTCTCTCTCTCTGTGTGTGTGTGTGTGTGTGTGTGTGTATATATATAAGTTATGAATTGCATAAAATACCATTTTAGCCATTTTTGAGGAAATGTTCAGTTATGTGACATTAAACACATGTTACTAAACAAGCATCCTGGCCACCCAAACCAAAAGATGCATCTTTCCAATCTGAAACTCTGTACCTATTAAGTACTAGCATCCCTTTCTCCTCCCCTCTAGCCCTTGACAATGACCACTCTACCTTCCTTCTACAAACTTGAGTATTGTGGGTGCCTCATATATGTAAAATCACAGTTTGTCCATTTGTGACTTTTTTTTTCCACTTAGTATGTTGCCAAGACTCAACAGAGCCATAGCATGTGGCAGTATGTGAGTGCTGCATTTATATATTCATCTCTTACGGACACAGGGACATCTGGACTCTGCCTTTTGTACGGATAATGCTACTGTGAACATGGGTGTATCAAATACCTATTGGAATTCATGCTTTCAGTTGTTTGGGGTATATACCCACACCAGAGGTGGAATTGCAGAATCCCATGGTGATTGTGTTTTGACTTTGTGAATATCTCACATACTGTTTTTCATAGTGGTTGTACCATTTTACACTCCCACTAGCAGTGTACAAAATTCAGGTTTTATATCCTTGCCAACACTTGTTATTCTACCTATTTGGTTTTGGGAGGAGCCGTCTGTTGAGTGTGATATCGTAGGTCAGAATCATGGTGTGGTTTGCTTTTCACTGTTGTTGTGGAGGACAGATTGAACTGGGCCAGGACTGTGATAGATAGGAAGATAGCACTAGATAGGAATGATGGTGACTTGAACTAGGATTTAAAAAGAAGTCAATTCTAGAGGGAGTAGACTGTAGTGGATTCGGTGATTCGTTAGTTGAGACTCTAGAAAACTCTAATGTGAATTTTTATTTTCTGAGGAGGTGGGTGGAGGGTAATGCCAGTCTCAGAGATGAAGAAAAGAGAAAAAGGGCCCTGGGTGAACAACAAACAGAGCCTACAGTATCCAGAGGGCCTGGGGTTTGGGATGCAGGGTTTAAAGCAGGGTATTGTGCTAGAACAGTAACCGTGAAGGTGATGGCAGGGGCTGGAGGGGGGCTCCTTGGTTAGAGTGCTTGCTGCTCTTCCGGAGGACCTGAGTTCAGTGTCCAGCACCGCTTTCTGGCCTTCATGAGTGCCTGCACAGTACATACATACATACACACACACACACACACACACACACACACACACACACACACAAATAAAAGAGGATAAAGATGGTTGTCCCTTGAAAGCATGATGATACTGGGTAGTGCATGGCAGTGACACTGAGGACAGTAGTACTGTTAGGGGTTATCTCAAAAGACCCCAGGCTAGTGGATATTTATTTGTAGAATTCTGCTGTGGAATGGGAGGGCACTGGTCCAGGTGCTGCCTTCTGTTTCCCATCCTGTAAAATGTCAACAAAACCTCTGTGTGGTGTAAGAGCAGGTCAGCTGAGTCTGAAGGGGTAAAGAATTCTGAAAATGAGAATGTTGTATGTCACTGCACTGCTTTTATCAGCTGCCCTACCCTGTTCTTTCAGGAGATGATCCTACAGGCTGATTTCTTGCAGGTGCTGCTGTACATTCCTAAATCTCTGTGATGGATTGCACAGCAGTGCATGCTGCCATTTAGCAATACATGATGTAAACTGTGTTCGTGACTTAACGTTTCCATAGAGGATGCCCAAAGGTTGACGGCCTTATGGCGAAGTGCAAGGATGGGGCCTCCTGCATGCTCTGAATCATTAGCACTGTTTGCATCTGTGCTACAAATCAGCCTGCCTGCTCTGTACTTCATTTTTAACATCTTTAGTTATTCATGAAGTACTTAAGCCATAGAGTGTTTTCAAAGTTCAGTCAAATAGGCGATGTTAACTTTGGCCCCAGACATTTGCTCCCTACTTTAAGGTGGTGTCATCTTCCACATCTTCGCCTTTCACAGATAGTACAGGACCTCATTCACTCCTAGACTGATCTTCCTGAGGCCATTATGTCAGTTGCTTGTGGGTCATTTGTTTCTTTTAAAAATTCTCTTAATTTTATGACTCATAACATTAAGATCATTGCAAAAGTTACATTTAGTTTTTGTTTTGTTTTTTGTTTTTTCAAAACAGGGTTCCTCTCTGTAAACTCTAGCTGTCTTGGAACTCACTCTGTAGACCAGGCTGGCCTTGAACTCTCAGAGATCCGCCTGTCTCTGCCTCCCGAGTGCTGGGATTAAAGGTGTGTGTCACCACTGCCAGCTTCAAAGTTACATTTAGTACATCCTGTTTTAATATCATTTATCACTGAATATAAAGTAGCTTCAAGAATAATATTTTAACGCCTCAGACGTTTTTACTTGTAGATTCTTGTCTTCATATCCATTGTTCAGCCATTAATTAACCTGATTAGTTGAAGACAGAAAAGGATTCGGAAAGGCCGGTAGTAGCCTCTCCCTGCCATAGAACAAAGCCTGTGCCAGCGGGTCTTAAGCCCCATTGTTCTTCTGATCACTTGGGGAGTTCAAGAGTAAATAAGTGAATATGTGGATAAGGGAATTTTGCAATGAAAATAAAGAATTCTGAGAGTTCAGAGGTGGTAGGAACCAATGAGCTGAATGAACTTTAGGTCTTCCTAAGAATGGAACTTGTTGACCTTTGAAGGATGGCTAGGAATTAATGAAGGGAGATGAGAAGAAAGGTATGGAGAGTGGTTATAAATTAAGAATAAAATCATAATGATTTGGGCAGAGTAGGGCATATACCTACCTACCCGCCTATAATCTCAGAACTCAGAAGGCTAAGGCAGAAGGATCCTAAAGTTTGAGGTTTAAATCTATTTTTCAATTAAAAAAATGTGTTTAAGAAAGGGTAGAAAAGGGAATTTAGTGAGAGAGGAGTCATTTGAGATGGTCTTGAGGCATTTTCTTAGTTTTATACCCCAAATGCTGCCCAGCTGTGTAAAGGTCTGTACAGTAATGATCTGCTCTTTATCATCTAGAGCTTGGAAGATGCCTCACAGGACAGTCATGTTCCACCTAAGCTGTGGAAACAACTTTCCAATTACTCATTTGGGATCTTATTGCCATATTAAAGTGAAAAGCCATAATATTACTGTATAGTTAATAAGGAGTTTTGTAGCTAAAAATAGCAGCCAAGAGTTCTAATGTCAATCACTTACCTTTTAATTTGGTGTTGCAGACAAGGGTTCTCGGTTACAACAGAGCACTCCATACCTGGCTATGCCATAGGCTCATTATCATGTTAAACCTATATTTGGGGTTTCCTGCCCAGTGCAGTTTTGTTTCTTTGAAGGTGCTTTTACAGACAATAGTTACCGTTAAGTTCTGTGAAGCACACTGGAAAACTTGAGAGCGATGCAGAGTTAGCAATGCTTACCATGGGGGGCCTAGAATTCTACCACAAGCCCCTTAAAAGTTGACTGAGCACTACTGCCACCATGTACTTGCAACAGAATGAATTTTGATCCCTGTGTTTTCTTTCTCCTTTACTTGTGGTTTTCCAGTCTCTGGCTACCTGAGAGGCTTTATTTCTGTTCTCCAAAAAGACTAGTCACTGTCTATGAAGGGCCTTTTTTGCTTTTAAAAAAAGTAAGAAATGAAAATTCATGTGTTATAGTAAAAGAGGTAAACGCCACCCCTTTAATGCACCTTCTTTTGAATAAAATATATTGTAACAGCTCAAGGCACCATTACCACTCTGGCCTGGTCCGCAGGACCCATCCTTTTTCCATCTTTAGCCCTGGAGACAGTGCTGTTTTATTTCGCCAGAAACATGGACAGAAGTTGGTTTTCATCGACGGAGGCACTGACACAGACCTAGCATCTTGGCTTTTTCCTGCCACTCAGAGTCAACCCACACGGTTTTCTGAGCTGCTGGGTGAGAAGACAAGGTCAAAGGTTGCTATTCACTAGTAGCAGGTACACTAGTAGCAGGTACGCACTGAGGATTTACTGTTCAGTGCTAGGCACTGGTAAGAGCTGTGAGCCTGGCTCTGATCTTCAGAGGTGGGAGCATGGTGCATACTGGTTAAGATACTTAGATCCCAGCATGGGCTGACCATGGGTAGGCTGTTGTCCTCCTGAGTATTTGGTATATTACTTGGAGCACAGAAGTTAAGCTGCCGTGTTACTACAGAGGTATAAGTCAGGCTAATATAATATGGAAACTTGTGCACATTCATATCCCTTTTCCTTCCTTTCGTACCAGTAAAAAGTTACTAAAGAGTTCTCTGTCCTCATTTCTTGAAGTAAACTATGGCATCTTTAGACTTTCATCATTCACTTAGATCCAATAAAAGTTGAAATTTGATTCTTCAGAAACACTAGTGACATTGTAAGATTCCATGGCCTAACACAAGGGGCTTTGCTAGCAGCACAGATGAAGGTGATTCCTATTATTAGCGTCTTGTTGGACTAGGCTGCCTTTCTTGGCTCTATAAAGGAGCTGAGATCATTTTTCAATTGTGGCAGCAAATGGAACTTATATGACATAGAACAACAGCCATGTGTGTGAATGTGAGTTTGTGCGTGTGCGTGTGTGCGTGCGCTACAAGTGGAGGCCAGGAATCATATGAAATATCCTCCTTGTTGCTTTCCACATTATTATTTTTGAGATAGTCTCTCTCAGTGAACCCAAGAGCTCACTGGCCAGCATACACCGGCACTGAGTTCACAGCAGCACACCACCACACTTGGCTTCCCATGTGCTTGATGGGGATTGAACTCAGGTCATCACACTGATGCAGCAAGCAGGCTACTAACTGAATCATCTACCTGGCATAAAAACAGTTATATTTGAGAGTGATGACTCTTTTTTGTCCATCTAATTGGAGTTCTGTTGGTTGCATTTTGTTTAGTGTATAACAAAGAAATGATAAATGATAAAAATGTTCTTCAAAATCTCAAAGACCAAATTCCTACATTAGGAAAAACTGTATAACAGATAAACAATATCCTTCAAAATCTGAAGATCACAGATCCCACAAAAGCCACTGTACGTCATCATTGCAGATGCTCTGAAACCAAAAGCATCAGCTCACATAATTTATAATTGTCTGGGCTCTTTAAATTGGACCTGATGAAAAGCATAGTTGTCAAGAGTAACAAGTCCTACTGACTGTGGAAACAGTTGGTGCTACCTGTCAGTGGTTCCCTTTCTCAGCCTCTTGCCTCTTCTTGCTGCACTGGGTGAGGGGAGAAAGGCCGGTCTTGGAAAGAGGCATTTAAAGCCCAGCTCTGCTGCCTGCTAGCTTTGTGGCCTTAACGTGTATTTAACCTCTATGCGTAGTGTCCAGTCCTGCGGAGGTAGAAGTGCCTGTCGAGCGGCACTTGTTTAGACTTCCACCTCTCTTCTCTTTGCTGGTTTTGTTTTGTCCACATTCTTGTTCTGCTGCTGCTCTTCATTGTCTGTGATTCCTTCTGTTGGTGCTGTTTCAGAAACAGCCATAGCAGCCTGGTGTAAGTAAAGGCAGGGGACACCCCATTTCCTTCTTAAGTGTAAATTACACACTTTTCTCCATCCACATAGGAAAAAGAGGGACACTAGTTTTATTTTTGAGAAAGGGGGTTGTTGAAAAGGCTCCCCAGCCCAGACTCAGAGTCTGGCCGCCAATTACATAATCTTATTATGATAGCTACAGATCATGTTAGAAGTCTGCTAAGACTTCCTCATGATTTTACCAAAAGCAGGGTTTATTTTTACATTCCTTAACATAGTCAAGTTAACTGTTTAAAAGGGATAATGTTTGTAATATGTAAAATGTTCCAAGCTTGCTTGCCAAATTCAGTCAGTTTGGCAGCCAGGTTGAGCAAAGGCTTATTTTATTAGGGGAGTTCTTTTAGAGTTCTTCATATTATAAATGAGCA
The DNA here is from genome assembly GCF_903995425.1 of Onychomys torridus. NCBI lineage: Eukaryota > Metazoa > Chordata > Mammalia > Rodentia > Cricetidae > Onychomys > Onychomys torridus. The sequence continues at coordinate 12,550,913 of NC_050453.1, forward strand.
TATTTTATGGAGTTTTGCCCCGTGAAATGCATTGCACAGTGTGTAACACATTCCAGAATATGAGCCTTGGTGAGCCTTTACCTTAATAATAAATGTTAAAAAACAAGATCAGTTTTATTTCATAAAATTAACATAACTCTTGGAAATGAATCTATTTCTTTCCATGTTACTGCTAGTTTGGTAGATGAAGAGAGAAGTGGGGTGGGGGGTTTGGCTTTAGTTTTCTCAGAGTTTTTTTTTTTGAAAGGGTATGAGATACTTGGCAAACGATGAGGCTTAATAAAAAGGCATTGTTAAGGATCTGGTTCTTGTTGATTCCAAGAAAGAGACAGTTGCTGCTGACTGCACCTTCTTGAGTGTGTTGCTAGGGGGAACTGAAAAGAAGTTACAGGACTTAACGTTTATAGAAGAATTTTGATTGCCATACTAGCACTCTTGTCAGTAAAATTAACTGTACAAAATTGCATTTTTAACACAAACCAGATATTCAACTGATTGCTTGGCACTTGGGAGTTTAAAGTATAGTTTTGTGCCAGAGGCATATTTCGAGCTCAATAAATATGTGATGGATGAAAGAATAAAAGAATTTCTCAAGACATATTTTTCTACTTTTACAAACAACCCCAAACTTACATTTTTAAAAACACCTCATGAAGTTAAAATAGTCAACTGTGATCAGACAACTATGGTTTTCTAGAAGGGAATAATTTAGGCAAAAATCACTCAATGACTTCATGGAACAAAGTAAGGCTTAGAGAGTACCTGAGCTCTAAAGAAGGGGATGGGACCATAGGAGAGTTTGGAGGAAGTATCATAATAAATGGGAAGGGCTTCTCAAACATGGACAGTTTGTACAGGTACCTGAAATATGGGTAGAGGAGACCTGTAGGACAGGTCTCAGCTTAGCCATTTCCTTTGTGTAGAGATAGGCCTGCTGTGGTGTCTGTCTTAGGGTGTTCATCACATTCAACTCCAAAAAGCCATCTACAACGACTAGTCCAGAATACTACTCTCATGATGCAGTGGGTTCTGAATGTTGTCCACCCATCTTACAGCATAGATTTATTGCTGACTACTTTGTATTCAGTAACTATTTACTTCTAATACTTGTGATATTGTCCTAAGTTTTTTAAACCATTTTTGTACTATTCTGTTTCTTCAGGACCAAGCAAGGTGCCTGGCATTTGGTAAGCATTCTGAATCAGTTGTTGAAAAACTAAATAGATAATTGGGCACCAGTCAAGCTCTTCTTGCTTGCAGAGAGCTCAGTTAGATGGTGTGATACTTTGATATTATGAATTAGGCCCTGTTGATCTATCACATATGATGAGATGCTTCCTTGGTAGTGGGAGAAAGTGTGAAATCCTCACCTGTCTTTAAGAATATATTCTTATCCTTTAAAGCTCCCCAAATGCACTGGTTTCTGACTTGAAAACAGTCAACTAGGGGATGGAGAGATAGCTCAGTGTTCCAGAGCACCTTGGTTCAATTCCCAGCACCCACATGGTGTCTCATAACCATCCATCACCCCAATGCCAGAAGATTCTACACCTTCTTTTGGCCTCCAAAGGCACCATGCCACATATAATGCTCAGGCACACATGTCAGCAAAACAATTGTACACATAAAATATAACATTTTAACAAGTAAGAAATAAAACAAACCAGCCAATCATTTTTCTCATTAGTGAAGAGAAAAAGAAACAAGGGTAGATATGCAGTCCACTACTTCCAGCTCCTAGACAACTTCCCATTGCGTTTCTGAATGCTGTTCTAGGGAGAGGATGTGGAAGGGGAACAGTGCTCAACCTGAGAACAGGTTCCTCCAGCAGGGCAATTTCCTTACAGGATAGAAGTTTAATCAGAAATCCACTGTGCATGCAGTGGGCAGCTCTAGCAAGAAGTGATGTCTGGGCTATAGTGAATACTAAGTAGCCTGGGTCCCGAGGCATTAGTGTGGAGCTCTGGTTTTGTGTTGCAAGCAGTGATTTGCTAACAGGTTACTGGAAGCCAAAACTCCTTCATAATGAAGGAGTACTCAGGAAAGATTTATTTAAATGTGCTATTTCATCATTACAGGGCTTCTCTCTAATGGTTAGACTTCACATTGAGCTCCAGTTGTATTGATTTTTACACAACTGAAAATTCCCAGTGAACAACATTAGTGTCCAGTGAGTGTTTTGGCTTGAGGATTGTACACTTCATTCTGCATTCCACACTCTCTGGTTACTTAAGTTTAACAAGGCTTTTCTGGCTTTCTTACAGCCTTTTCTCAGGCCTCTTATTAATGATTATTATTCATGTCATATTAAGAAAACTAGTTTATGTGCTCATTAAGCATGTTTTGCACAGCATTCTCAGCAGCAGTCTGGTAGAGAAAGGCTCGGGTTTAAGGGTGAGCATGTTATAATAGAGTATAACTTTGCAAGGGTTGTTTGTTTCATAACCTCCAACTAAACTATGTACATTTAACTTGCATGTGCTGAAAAAGAATATCAAAGCTACTGTCTTTAGAAATATTGTTAATTAATCAGTTGTTCCTTTTAGAATTCTAATTGTTTTGAACTAGTTCATTAGTGGTAAATAGGCATTCCTAGATTGTGGTTGGCTGTGCATTGCCCAGGAACAGAAACCTGTGGTATTTTGATCATACTGCCTTGCACTGCCCCTGTGATAAGTGCAGTGGTTGGATGTGTTTGAAAATGAATACTCCATGGCTTGCTTCCGTCACCTTCAGTTAACTGTAGAATAGCCACTTTTCAGAGATATGCTAGGCTTAAGATTGCCTTAGGAAGAAAGAGTTTGTTACTAGAGTAAGAGGAAGTTACACCTTAACGCTCCCAGTTATTCCACTCCCTCTATTTTGTACGCAGGATTCCTTTCTTGTTGGTCACAATAGCCTCATCTTTTCCTTGCTTGCTCCTTGGGGCCAAACTCAACTCCTAAGAGAAAGTTTTGTTTTTTGTGCAAGTATGTGCATGTGCGCTGTGTCACAATGAATGTGGAGGTCAGAGGGCAGCTTGTGGGATCCGCTCTCTTCTGCCTTATGGGTCCTGAGGATCAAATTTGGTTTGTCAGACTTGGCAGCAAATTCATTATTCACCTGCTGAGCTATCTCACCAGCCCAAGAGAAAGTTTCTTTTGACTCTAAGTTGAACTGAAGCTGTTATATACATCTCTGACTTGTACAAGTTTTGGGGGTGGGTGGACCCAGTAGATGAGCTAGTATTGTGTGTCTTATGCACAAACATCGTTTCTTTTGGAACACCCCATAGCAGTACCTTTGTGGGTCACCAGGCTTGGCTTATAATTGACAACTGTTAAGCAAATCCTGAAAACACAGTTTTCTGTCCGTGTCTCCAGCAGATAGACACCTTGCGAGTTTCAGGTGTTAATTTTGGCTATGTTAGTGTGGGGATCTGATATTTATATGCTCACTATGTTTTTGCCTCATGTGTGCCTTTTAACATATCTTCCCAGTAATATTCTTAATGGCTTTAGGGAGAAATTGCAAACTAAGTAACAGCTAAATTGGAGGTAAGAGCCACCCCTCCCCCCCAGCTAATTAGTAGTCCTTGAGTGCCCAGTTGAGCTTTAAAGCAGGACCAGCTTGTGGATGTTTATCACATCCATTGAGTCACCCATAGACCCTTCAGCAGAAACATGGGCTTCGTTTTCTTCAGCACACTGGCACATTCCTGTCAGTTATAAAGAGAATCTAAATCTGAATGTTTAAAGTGCGGACCTTGACCACTGAAGGTGCACTCACAATCTGGGGCCAGGTAGATATTAAAAGAGAGCAGGTCAGTGTTGTGTTAAGTGATATTTTATGATTGCATTGGTTAGAGATTAAATATTTTATTTATACTCAGTAAAAATAACTGCCTGAAGACATTTTGTTTAAAATCATTATGCAAAGAAAAACAAATTCCATTATTATGAATTATCCTAAAAATTAAATTATTGCAGAATGTACTTGAGTGAAACACTGGAAGTGTGTCCTCAGGGTTTCAAAGTGGGAAGAGGTGAGCATTTTGAATAATGTATGTCTACTACTCACCCACTGGTCTACACATTTCACATAGAAATAACCAGCTATAAATCGAGTCTACATTAAATGGCACTTGGTAACAGAATCTGCTGAGAGTGTGCATCAGCATTGTGACTTAGACTACATAACATTACATTCCAATTATCCTATGGTCTCCTTTGTTTAATTTGTGACTTTTATAATTAAATGACCTTTCTAATCATTTTAATAATAAAGTTTGTTATCAAAAATATTCTGAAAGATACCACAGTTATGTATAATAGTCTGAGTTTAAAACTCTTAAGAATTATGACACAGAATTTGATCATACACTGTATTATGTCCTTAGTTAAATGATTGAGCTTTAATGGCATAAGGTTGCCATTAAAATATATGATGACATTATTAATGACTTCTTTGGTACCTTAGTATATCCAGGCATCACATTATATTTTATAGTTCTGAAAACAAACCAAGGAATTTAGTCCTGTTATTATCATCTACACTTAGAAGAAACTGAGGTTTGAAAAATTGAATAATATTTTAGATATTAATTCAATAGCTAACAATATGTGGAAGAACTTGAAACTGAGTCCAGGTCTCTTTGATTTGTCTCCCTCCCCCCAATATTAGATGCACTTACTTGGATCCTAAAGTTTTGACATAGTAAACATCATGCTTTTAAAAAGATGCCCAGTGGGTAGACAACTCATCTAGAGACTTGGAATCCCTCCTTCAATCACAGTTGTATGTCACATACATGTTAGAGAACTTTGGCTGTAACTTTTTCAGTTCCAGCAGTAGTTGAAGAACTAGTTATCACATCCAACTATGTTGCAGGCACCATGCAAGTTCATTCTTGAGGTCACAAAACTGAAATCACACACTGATTGTACAGACTGCAGCATGACTGTAAGAGCATCGGGAGCAGGCTTAGACTACTCTAGTCACTTTTGGGTCATGGAAACAGTATATTGACAATGCCACTTCATACAGACCCTGAAGAAGAATCTTACCTGATTCTGCATCCTGCGTCTCTCATGTGCATGTTAGGCTTACACATGTTAGCTGATGTGGGGCACACAATGGGTTTTGAGTGCTAGTGGGAATAAGTGTGTTTTATGTGGTGTGTGAGGTAAATTTTATTGCTCAATTAGGGATCTATGACTTGTAAGTCATCTGGATATTTCTTAAAACTGCAAGAGAAAAGATAGGTAAAAATCTCACTTCATAGTCAGACATTGAAAATATTACTAGATTATTTGTATGTATTTTCTTAAATCTAAGCTTAATGATCTGAGGTTCTATTTAAAATTTTATCTTTCTCTTAATAAAAGACAGTCCAGTAAACAATCAAATCTATAATGATCGAATATTGCAAGCTGACTCTGGGGGCAGAATGTGATTATTGATTAGGAAGAAGCACAGGAAGCTTTTGGATGCTAAAATGTCATTGTGTAAGCAGTGTCGGCATAGGTGTGTGTGCAAATAAACACCCACCATACTGTAATTGAATTCTGTGCCTTTAAAGACTTCAGTGGTATGGTAAAAGGACCACACGAGGGACTTGAAAGAGCTCTATCTGCATCCTAAAGTTTCTTTTCACTCTCTTGGCCTTCCTGGGAAGAGTGGAAAGGCCAGGACTGTGCTGTATTCAGTAGTCAGACAGGATGAAGGATGATGAAGGCCCCTTTCCAGCTGCCTCACCTGCTCTCAGTAGCTTCTTTGAGAAGACTGGTCCACTTTTAGTTTTCAACGTACTGCTTGTGTTTTTCACCCTGATTTCAAAAGTTTTGATTTTAGAACCTCACAGGGTAGGAATAGTTTGTGACTTGAGGACATGAGTGCATTTCTTGCCTCTTGTCCCTCCTTGCATCTTTGCGAGCCTCTCATCTTCCTATTTTGGTCCTTGAGAGTGGAAATTATATCTCTTGCGTTTTTGTTGCTCAGCAAGTGCTTAGTGAGTTGGAATTTGAGGGTGGAGAAGAGATGACAAGAGACTGATTTAATACTGCTGAGAAAATAAAAGGCTGTCCTTCGGCAGCCCTCCTCAGGGAAGGTAGTCATACATCTTCCTATCGCTCTGTCTGAGATGGTATGCCAAGACTGTAGCAAGATTTAAACTTTCCAGATGGAAGAGTCAGATTTAGGGTCGGGAAGAAGTCATGGGAGGGTGATTTGAGCATTTATGACAAAGCCTTGGAGTCCAGATTCATAAGCCCCTTTTTCTCTCATACCTCATCCTATAATGGGGGTCTGGGAAAACTTGGTATGCTCAGTTGACTGGGAATCTTGCATGAGTTTCATTTGTAGGAAATGTCTGTTCATGAGGAAAGCATGTGGGAGTTCCCACATGTCCTGTTAGAGAATTGAATCCATAGGCTTTTGAAAGTTCCTTCAGAATCTTTGTTCTGGGTTGTGATTTAGCATGCACGTGTCCATGTCGTGGAGAACTAATATCCCTATGTCTGGCTGATGGCCTGTTTAGTAGTGTATTCTCTTTCTCTCTTGTTTGGTTTTTTGTTTGTTTTTAAGACAGGTTTTTTTCTGTGTTGCCCTGTGTGTCCTGGAACTCACTCTGTAGACCAGGCTGGCCTCAAGCTCAGATCTGCCTGCTTCTGCCTCCCAAGTGCTGGGATTAAAGATGTGTGCTACTACTGCCCGGCTTTAATAGTCTCTTTTGGTCTGACATTATTTTCTGAATGAATTTAACTGAAGTTATTTTCACATTATAGATGCACGAACAACACTGTAAGTTTTCAAGGGAATTAGAGTGTCATAAATGTAGTTTATCCTGGGACTTTCCTATTTTGCGGTCAAACTATAACAGTGTTTTTCTGTGAATGGAACTGGTAGACAGACTGATGGCTTCACTGGGACAGGTGAAACTGGCCTACAGTGTGTCAAACCTAACCCAAGTAAAGCCTCTTCCTAACTCTGTGGCTTCTGACGTCTGTCTGTCTTAGGCTCAGACAGGCCAGGCTAAAATTCTTTGCTTCTGACAGATGAAGAAATCATGAGCAATTCTCTTTCAGGAAGTCAGGCAACAGAAATAGATCCTCAGATGCCCTTAATTTTCCCAGTCCAGTTTCTTCAAGTCACCAAATAACATCAAGGCTTGGTGACTCCTGTTATAGATCTGGAAGTCAGCTGCAGGCTCTAATGCGTCTCCACTGGTGATTAAGCCCAAGTGAAAAACTGTTACCAGATGGCACTAGACGATAGCCTGGACCAGGATGGTCCATGACCTGAAAATTCTGTCCCCTGGGTCCATGTGTGTGCCACAAAATGTTATTCTTATGTGCTTTTGTAGAAATAGGCTTTTGGATTTTGCTCTTCTTATATTAATGCCTTAATGTAAGGCATTCCTGAAGATAAAAATTGCAACAATTGTGATATGATAATATGGCCAACTAATCAGGCTGACCTGGGTCTTCAACAAATGGAACGAGGCTTCCCAATCTTAGATCAAAAATGACTGTAGAAGTAGTGATAAAAATTATAAATAAATTACAGCATTGAAAGGGCTAAAATGTGTGTCAGAAAAACCATGTTAAAAGTGTTAGGCAGCAAGATGGCTCAGTGGGTAGACACTTGCCACCAAACTTAAGATCAATCCCCAGGATCCATGGGGTAGAAGTAGACACTTGAAGCTTGACTCCTAAAAATACACACACACACACACACACACACACACACACACACACACACATACACACACACTTTTTTAAAAAATTGATACACATATCACTAACTAGGAAAAGTATTTGCCAGAGTTGTTATGTCATAACATTAACTTACAGTTCCTTTAAATAAGGAAAATATGTGTAAATTAAGAGATAAATAATGTGATTGCAACTGTGTGGTAATAAATTATGCCAAATCTAATAGCTACTTTTCAGAAGAATTGAAGTACACAGACAAATAATAACCCAGAGTGCTAACCATGCTATGCATGTTCAATGTCTGTACTAGACATGGGGGAAGCCACAGGTTTTATCTGTGTGAGAGTATGGACGAGTGTTCTGTTTTCAGTATAGACAACAAAATCAACCTTTAAAAAAAGTACCTTTGAACAAAAGCTTTTCTCCTCCCTTAAGAATTCAAGTAATCTTTTCTTTTCCCAGTTCTGGGGACTGAACCCCAGCCTGGGCCTTGCACATGTTAGAGTGAGCCTACTAAAGGTCCATTTTTAGAATTATAAAAGAAGAAGGTTATTATGGTCTTCTGACACTGGATGAGAAGCCCAGAGCAAATGTTCTGGAGATTAAAGCCCTCTCAGTGTCAAGCACTCTAAGTTACGCTGCTATAGGAAAGTCCACCAGGTGGCAAGCCAGGTGATTGCACCTGCCCTCACCAGTGTTTTTAACAACCTGGCGTGGTTTCCCATGGTGTTTCTAGCTCTGGCAAGCACCAGCACAAATGTGTTTGGCATCTCCTGCTCACCAGTTTCCATCTGGGTTAGGAGTCACTCGTTCGCCAGTTTCCGAGCTCATCTGAAATGAGCACCTGGAGACTCTGCCCTGCTCTTCTATTACATTTTTGAGTGTTTTTCCCACTACACTTTTCCCCGCTCCCATTAAATCTTTACTTAGATACTTAAAGTGTTAAGCCTGGTTGACATGTACATGAAATGTTTAACACAGGAGTTTGAATTTGGTTGGTGCCTGGTTCAGCAGCTTTTATCCCGACAGTGTTGAAGTACTTCCCAGGAGGCAGGAGATACAGGCATCTGAATTGTCTAAAATTCCAGAGCAGAATGTAATAGAATTTCACAGCAGGAACGGACCTTGGAAACAATTTAATCCAGCTCTTTATTTTACAGATGAGGATATTGGAGCCAGAGAGGTTAAAGCCCAGTTGGAAACAGGCCTTCTGACATCTCATTGTGGTCTTTTATTAAAAACATCATCCTTACAATATGCTCCTAAATCCTGGGACATCATTATTTGGCTATTGCTAGCATATACAATTGGTTTCAAGGTTGCAAATAAAGCTGAGCCTGGTGGTGCCTCCCTGGGAGCCCAGCACTTAGGAGGTAGAGGCAGAGAATCTGGAGCTCAAGGCCAGCCTTTACTGCATAGAGAGTTTGAAGCCAGACTCAGCCTACATGAGACCTTGTCTGGGTAAGAAAAATACATGAATTTAGAATTTTAATAGGCTGGGGGTGAGGTTCAGTGGTGCAGTGCATGCTGAGCACATACAAGGTCCTGAGTTCAGTACTCGGCACCATAAAAATATAAAAAGAAATACAGTTTAGGTTGACTGCCCTACTGGCAAAGTTAACAAGGACATCTCTGCAGCTTGAGGACGCTTTCTCATCTGTAGGACATTCTTGTTTGTCCTTAATCGGATTCTCTTAACCTCAGTTGATTTTTGTTTTCTTTGTTATTAGACTTTGATACTGTGAAGAGTTTTCCTTTGATCTTCGTTTATATACAGTTCTTGGTAGTCATTGAATTAAATATGGGGGTGCGGTGGGCATGAAATGTGCTGGCAAGTGTACCCAGGGCCTCATACATGGCAAGGAAAGTGCTCTATGACTGCGGTGTACCCCAACCCCCATAAATTTAAAAAATTTTTTAGTTAAAAATGTATAATGTAAGGGGAAATCAGTTCCACCACTTACTGTTCTTAGAAATGTAACTAAAAAGTTTCTGTAGATGTTTGAGGACACAAATTTGCCTCCTCACCAAGAGAATGAAGCTAATGAAACAGCTGCAGGGGACCCTTGCATGTTGTAATTTCCGTGTGATACGGTGGGTTTGTTATTTTTAACTCCTTCCCCCAAAGTCTTTTTTGAATTGACATTAAGAAAGATTAATAATATTGAGTAGATTTTGTAATTTTTACCTTGAATGTAGGTGTACTAAAAGTTACATGTTAGATTATAAAATAACTGAAGAATTTAGTAATTATTCTATGTGTATGGATGTTTTGTCTACATGTATGTATGTGTACCATGTACATGAAGTGTCAGTGGAAGCCAGAAGAGGGCGTGACGTTCCATGTTAGAGGTGGGCTGGTTTACCCTGCTGGGACTACCAGAACAGGCCTCCAGAGCAGCTGTCTCCACAAGGTCAGGTCTTGCTGGGGACTTGAATGGCTTCCTGTCTCGGTCCTCACCTTTGTCTCTTGATCCCCCAAATGCTAGTCTTTAGTCCTCCTCCCCGTTCAGGTTCGTGCTGGCTGTGTGCATGCTGTGTAGAGAGTGTCCTGTACAGGTGCTGGCCCAGCATTTGCCTCCTGACTACCTGTTGAACCTTTCCCAGAGCACCTATTTCAAGTTCTACTTCTCAGCTCAAGTCCCAGGAGATGCCTTTTGGAGCATGCAGCTGGGTTCTCCTGCCTCATTCACTTAATTTAGAGTGTGCCATTAAATTTTGAGTATTTCTTGTATTGGTCTCGCACTGTGTTTCCCTACAGGTCATATTTTCCTGGCAGATTGCCTAAGGCAGTGGCCCAAGCTCTGACTCTATAGGCTGTACTCCAGGACCTACTATACCAGATCCCAGGATGGGGACTGGGTATTTGTAAGAAGTTAATAAAATTAATCACACAGGTGATTCCAGTGATGTAAGGATACTTGATGAAATTTAGTTTAAGTGTAGTAAATATTTGACTTAAATAGAATTAAATATAGTTTTTTAATTCACTCTATTTTGAGTTCTTTGAAAACTTCTCATTGGGGTATAATGTTGCTTCTTTTCATCTACATAGTAATCTTGACAAAATGAAGACACACAAGGTAGAGCCCACTCCTGATCCTCTTCTCATCCCTCCTGTGTCCCTGTGATAAACATTTATGCTGTCTTGGCTCACTCCCTTGCCGGTTTGCAAATGCATCTGTATGTTTATATGTAGCTCATATAACCAGCGTATGACTTGTGGGAAACTTAGCTTTGTCCTGCAGCCCTGTCCGTATTAGCGTGTGTGTGTGTGTGTGTGTGTGTGTGTGTGTGTGTGTGTGTGTGTGTGTTCATTCTGTGCTGTATCTCAGCACGGGCACACCACCATTTGTTTAGGCATCCTTGCTGATAGATTGGCATTCGGCTTGCTCTCAGTTCCCCCCACACCTCAGTGAGCATCCCTGCATACACCCTGTTGTCTACCTGTAGCAGTTGTTGGTGAAGAAGAAGCTTTTCCCACTTGGCCTTCTGTCCATTTTGAGTTAACAAGCAATAATGCCCCAGCCTGTATCAGTGTGAAGCTTTTCTTTTTCAGGGATGGATGTGCATTATAGACCTGGCTCTCCCACTAATTACTCTGTGGCCTGAGAACATTTTCTCCTTTGAATGGGTGACTCTTGAGGTTCCTTACAGTTCTAAAGGCCTTGTGCCAATCATGCTTGTGGGTGTTACGCCCTGTCTTCAACAGTGCTGAGAATCACCCCAGTTCTGTGCATGCTGAGCAGGTGCTCTGACACTGAGTCCTACCATTAGTCCCCACCAATCTTTTATACTCAGCTATTGGCCAGTGTTGTTGAAACCTGTAAAGTAATCCATAGAGGTTCACAGAACCTATAAATGAAGAGCTTTGTATTTATTTCTTCATGAGTTGTCTATATTACTTAACCATGCTTGACAGCATTCCCAAAAGAACAGTAGTAATGTATTTTTCCATCAGATAATGATCAATGATTTTCAGAAAGCTGTTACCCATACTAGCTCCCAAACATTGAGCAATGCAGGGACTTGCTCATGAAGTTTAGATAAACCTCTGCTCTTCCCACATACCTTCTGGTTTCACTATTCTCTTATACACAGATTCCTCATATTTAAAATATTAATTGAACGTATGCTAAATTTATTTCTAACATTTAGGAAGTGCTTGGTGTTCATCAGGTGCTCCTTCAGTACTGCTCTCCTGCGCCCACCTTCTCCCCTCTTGGTTAATTTTGTGTAGTAGCCCAGCCTCTGTGCAGTTATTTCCAATAGCAAGATAGGTAGCACTTCTGGACCTGCATCTCTTAAGCATTCAGGAAATGCACTACACACACAGTTGTGGTTATTGTTATCCTTCAAGTCACTTGACACAGACTGTAAACATTCATCTGTGGTGCGTGAAAAATGCCATGGAATCCAGGCTTAGCTTGTCTCCGGGTATCTGTTTCATCTTCAGATGTAGCTGTGTGCCAGTGATGATTCATGGAAATACTTAATGGTGAAGAACAGTTTTGTTTTTGTTGGAAATCTTTGAAAGAGTGCTCATCAAAGTGTGGATTCCACTTTTCAGATTCTTTCTTCTAACACATCAGCAAAGTCATTCCTTGCAGAGAATCCTCTTACAGAGATGCCATGGCGAGGTGCCTTGTACTGCCAAGACCCAAAGTGCTGCTTGAGGCATTTTCCAGCTTTCATTTAGAGACAACCATAAAGCTCAGAAGTACCCAAAGCCATTTTGTATAGGTTTGCTCTTACAAATGCTAGGAGGAGGTAATTGGAATGCATAAAGCTGGCACTGTCTCTTAGGTAGCCATAATGGTAATTCTGCAGTTACCAGGAAGACCTCAGCTAGGGCAGGTTTTTTTTTTGTTTGTTTGTTTGTTTGTTTGTTTTTATTAATCCATATCTTCACTCCTTTGTCCTACAGTCTCGCCTTCTTTCTTTTCAAGAATTTTCCAAAACTGAAAAGAAATTGAGGGAAATAGACCTAGAGCCTGTATGCCCCTGGGAACTTCACTTCTCCACTTCCCTTTTTCTGTCACCTTTGAAAGCTCCAGTCACCTCTCCGCTCTCCACTGACCGCTGCTGCCTTGTGTGAACATGCACTGGGCAGTAGTCACTAGCTGCCCAGAACCATTGCCCTCCCCTGGCATGAGGTACTGGTGGCTGTTACTCATTATGAGTGCTTCAGTTTCCAAGTGCATTTTAAAAGCCTATTTGATGCTTTCTTGAGGAAGAGAATGGTACTGCAGCCAGTCCACAGCTAGGGAGCTGTCAAGACCCCCTTAGCTATGGCACGGTGTGCAAGAGTGTTACAGAGTATGCAACCGCTACCTTTCTTTAGGCCTTCTCTGCAGGCACAGAGACTTAATCTAACCAAAGAACAGGCAGATGTTGCCGCTCAAGGCTGGTGTTTCTTGGGTTGGATGGTTTGGCTGTCTGGAAGCTGATGTGTGCTTTGACTCCAATGCCAAAAGGTGAATTAAGCCCGTGAAAAGGAGATGATTTATGTATCTGTTTTTACTGGTTATTGATTAGCACCGGACACTGAAATTAAGATGAAAAGTCATTCTGGATTTCTATTAGCTGGATATTAAAGGTCAAATGTGAACGCTGTGATGGACAGAGGAAACACTAGTCAAATTCAGCTTCCTTCACATGACCTCTTTCCACGATATCATTTTGAGGATGTTAAAGAAGCAGGCCTGCAAATCAGAGGGCTTTCAGCTCTTCTCTCTGGTGTCATGGGTGTGTGTCCAACATCTGCTGGTCATGCTTGTTAGTACAGAGACTTCAAAAGAATGGAATGTTTCCCCAGGACAGGGTATCTTCGTGGTAACCTCAATTTTTCTTTTTCAGCTGATGTTGACAGTTTCTACATATTGTCTCAAATTGAAAGTAAAATGAAGTCTGCTGTGAAGCAGAAAGAATCCTCTCTGTAGGGAGTAAAGTGGTCATAGATCCACAACGAACTTCTCGGTTGAAAAACAAAATGTGATGGGCTTGAGTGGGAAGAAAGAATGTTCGCATACTGTACAGTCCAAATGTATACCATAAAATCCCATTTCTTTGCAAATCTTACTGTGACAGAGTCCAGAATTATAGCTATGGACCGCTTTTGGTCTAAAGATAGCAACATCTCTTAACTTGTGGAATTTCAAGAGGTCCTGAGGACGTGTGTGACTAGAAGACTGAGTTAGAGATGGAGGTACAGTGTGCAGTGGGTGTGTCTCTGCTCAGCGCCTTTGTCTCACTGTATACAAATTAAGTTTTTCTCAGAGCTCATTAATAGCTCCATCTATGGGGTTCCTATGGCTTAGTCTTTAAATGTCTGTGTGTAGTTGTGATTTTGGTTACTGATCTCTAAAAAATACATATATGCACATATATATTACCTTAAGTGAATGTATATGTGGCATATGAATTATATCTCAATGCTTTTATTTTTTGGTTGTGAGCCTAGCCTTTAATGGCTGAGCCATCTCTCCAGCCCCTCAATGCTTTTATAATAAAAATTAGTATGTAATTACATTAAAAAATACAGGTTCATGGATTCTCCCATAGATTTATTCAAAAGAAGTTAATTGCTTCATGGTTTCTCCAGGAGTAAACATCTGTATGGAAAGGGCGCTTTGCCTGTTTGTTCCTAAACTCTGCCCCATGCTGGCTGTGCCTGTTCACCATCTGCAGTGTGCAGCCCCTGGCCTGCGCAGTGATTGGCAGAGCTGGTTTCCCCTCCCAGCACTTGACACAAGCGCTTATCAAACATGTGGATGCTAGGTGGTCTTGTCTTTGTCATCGTGCCTTCTAATTTAAAAAATTTTAGCACACTCCATTTGTGTATAGGCTCTGAAAGAAAGCTCTTTTGTTCTTTACGAAGAAAATGTTTGCCTTAGGAAAATTAGATAAAGAAAACTGCTACCAAGAAAAATTATTATTGAATTAGGCATGGAGAAACAAATGTAAAAGGTCTGGGGGAGCCATCGTAGATAACATTACAGTCAGCACTACCAGGATATTTACAAATATCCCAAGTCCTAAACCAGAGAAAAGACAATGACCTTCTGTGTGGTTTAGATGAGGAGGGTGCCAGCTGAGCACTTATGCTTAAGTTACAATACCACAGTCAAAGAGTGCATGTAGCATGCTTTGTTTAAAAAAGGAACTTTTGATTTAACTATCCAAGTAGGAGTTCCTGAGGCACTGATTCATAGAACCCTACTATAGGATGCAGAGACACAGACCAAAGGAAGACAATATAGGAAAGTGTAAAGTAGCCTGGTTCTGACAATGAGACAGAGAGAGAGAGAGAGAGAGAGAGAGAGAGAGGGAGGGAGGGAGCTCTTAAGTGCAGATTAATATTTTACAGTTGTCCTCTGGGTTCCCTTCTTTCATGGTTATAGAAACACTCATAGGCACAGCTCAGAGAGCATCAGATCATCCAGGCACTTCAGAGAAAGGGCTACATCAACAGGACTGCAACACTGGCACTGTCAGTGGGAGTGTCAGTGTGGAGGGGAGGATTCTGTAGGTCCCAGCCCTAGACAAGGACCTACACGTAAGCACTGGCTGCAGAGGGAAGGAGAATTAGCCTCTCCCAGATAAAAGCCCTCTTAGTGGCTGTCCAGTGCAGAGTGATAACAACAACAGTGGACTCGGCTGCGTGTATTTATATATGTGCGTGCGCGCGCGCACACACACACACACACACACACACATACACACACACACACACACCAATAATAATCAGAGGAAAAGGCTTTCAATTTGAGAGTGGGAAGAAGAAATGGGAAAGACTGGAGTAGGGGAAGCGATGAGGGAAGGCTATGTAATTTTGTTTCAAATAAAAACGTTTTTTCTTAAAGAAGCTCCAGTTCTCCTTACAGCTCTGCTGCTGAGAATGGAAGTGGCCAGAAGCCAGAGGAGGTCATCTCTGAAACTGGGGATGGAACAGAATCAGAAATGTACGCTCTCTAAGATCCATTTCTGGACCTCTGGTCTCAGCAGTTGTTCCCCTTCTTGGATGTGACCTTTTTAATAGATTGTGAATAAAGCATGAAATGCAGAACACATGTCTTTCGTAGAAACAGATTCACACACTGTGCATTCTACAATGCAAAGTCCATGGTTTGGGAGCCTGTCTATTATTCATGGCTTTACTGGGAATTAGATAAATACATTTTAAAGAAATTTAATGACAAATGGAAATGAAAATAAGAAAGAAAACTTTCACTCCTGCATGGGACCAGACTAGGCATTCTGCATACAGGAGACGGTTGTGTAGCTGGGTTTGTTTGAGGGGCCCATGGCAATGTGATCAGGATCTATCCCTGGTGTATGAGCCGGCTTTCTGGATCCCATTACCTATGGTGGAACTCTTTGCTAACCACTGATAAAGCAGGGAGGGGCTAGGTCCTGCCTCAGCTGAATTTACCAGGCTTAACTGTCTTCCCTCATGGGAGAACTTACCCTGTTAGAGGAGGAGATGTGGGGGAGGGGGAAGGGGAAGGCAGGGCGAGGAGCAGGAGGGGTGAGATACAGGGGATCTGTGGGTGGTATGTCAAATGAGTAAAAAAATTTTAAAAAGACTTGAGGATGACCCTCCAAGAAAGAAAGGGGAGAGAGAGAAAGAGAGAAAGAGAGAGAGAGAGAGAGAGAGAGAGACACAGAGAGAGAGAGAGAGAGAGAGAGACAGAGAGAGACAGAGAGAGAGAGAGAGAGAGAGAACACGAACCCTCAGAGTAGGCTGTGAACTGTGGGAGGAGTCAAAGCTTGGGTAGGAGGGGTCAAAGCTTGGGTGGGAGGAGTCAAAGCTTGGGTGGGAGGAGTCAAAGCTTGGGTGGGAGGAGTCAAAGCTTGGGTGGGAGGGGTCAAAGCTTGGGTGGGAGGAGTCAAAGCTTGGGTGGGAGGAGTCAAAGCTTGGGGTGGAGAATTGGAGGCAGCGTTGCAGATTGCTTTCTTTCCTCTGAGTGCAGTGGGTTGCAGTAGATTTCGCTTGGGGAGCATTGGAAGCTAGGAAATACAGTCATTTGGTCGGCAGATAGTCACATGAACTGACTGTATTAAAGAAGTCATTCTCAAACTTTTGTTCTCATGGCCCCTTTACACAAATGGAAAGAGGTTTTGTTTCATGTGTAATAGCCGAAATGTGCCATATTGATATTGACCCTGAGAAAATTTAAGTTATTTAACTTGATGATAATAATAATAATAATAATAATAATAATAATAACCAGGTAGTGGTGATGCACACCTTTTAATCCCAACACTCAGGAGGCAAAGACAGGTAGATCTCTCTAAGTTCAAGACCAGCCTGCTCTACAAAGTGAGTTCTAGTATAGCTAGGGCTACACAAAGAAACCCCATCTCAAAAAGATAAATACATAAATGAATAAATTAATAATAGTAATCCAGGCCTGGGAAAGCAAACCTGTAATGCCAGCTACTCAGGAAGGTGAGATATGAGGATGACACATTTGAGGCAAGTCAATGCAAGCTCAAACAACTTGGTGAGATCCTCCCTCAAAAATTACAAAAAGAGAGTCTTTAATAAGTTTGTTGGAATACTTTCTTCGTGTATGTGAGGCTGTGTTCAATCTTCAATACTGAAAATAGCTATATATAATAAGTCCATTATATATTAGTATAAGTTAACATTTTTATGAAAAATACTTTAACAATACAGCTTGTGGTGTGCATACCCCTATTCTTTTCTTGTGGGTCTCTCTGATGTATGGTCATCAGACCAGAACAGGGTTTTGATTGGAGGCAGTGTGTTGCAGCCTGTTCGAAGTATATGAAGAAAATCTGTCCTTCAATAGGTACATATTTGGACCCTCACAGACCTCATAAAAGGGTCTCAGGAAATCGCTGTGGTCTTTGGGCCACACTGTGAGCCACTGTGCTTTAGAGCAGTGAAACATGAAGAGTGGGCTTTGTTTGTTCACCAAATATTTATTTAAAAGGTTACCATGGGCCAGCAAATGAGAAATTAATGGATCTAGTAGGGATAAAGAGTTCAGAAGTTGAGGCTGAGTTTGGGATTTCTTCAGCGGGGTTAGTGTTATGTATTTGGGTGGACAGTGACGAGAGGGATGGCTATAGACACTGGAAGGTGGCGACTTGAAACACAAGCCCATCCTTGTCAAAGTGGATGGGGAAGTGAGTAGTAAGAAATCAAAACAAGAGAGTCAGCTGGTATCTCAAAGAGGAAACAGAATATTTTTAGCACAAGAAGGTATTGATGTCATGTTGGGGGGTGAGAGGAGGCTGCTTAGACCAGAGGCTTGGGGATGAGAACTCTTGTCAGAGAGAGAGGAGTGAATCTGGTGGCCATAGGGTCCTGCTGTGATTCCCTCGGGAATGCTCAAAGGACTCCTCACCTGTTGGCGGCCACTTGAGCATGTCCTCGGGAGTACAGAGGCCCTGTAGTAGAGGTTCACTCTCTCCATGTGTGTTGACACCCACTAGGCCATCTCTCTTAACCCTCCTGGGAGCCTTCATGGGAGGGATACTAAGTCAAGCATTGGCATGTGGAGGGTTTGGGGGTGTCCTTACAGTACACAGCTTTGTTTCTGATCATTATTTCTTTGCTTGTTCCTTTTTTTCCAGGCCATCCAGACCTTTCAAGTTCCCGAGAAGGTAGAGTAATTTAAGTCATCTTGTTTGCTAATAAACTTCTCCATTCCTCTGCTTTTTCTACACTTTGTTCTTTCCACCTTTTTCATTCATATTTTTATGAAGGAAAAGTACATTTCTTATACATTGACTGCTTTCAGAACCACATATCTATAAAAGTACTTTTCAGACTTACAGTAGATTTTCTTACCCTTTAAATTCTCTTGGAGTCTGCATTTATATTTGTCTAGCTACTTTGCATTCTTTCCTATTTAAGTTGGCTTCTCTATCCTTTTTGTTGGCAGGAGGGGGCAGGGTCACATGCACCTCCATTATCTTATTTGTTGAATAACAGTACCGACCATCCTGCCAACTAGTTGAATTAATGCTAGTTTGTTTCAAATGCATTGGATATTTTTCTTTGTGAGAAACTGTAACTGGATTAAGATGAAGGTATTTGTTTATGTGGAAATGTTTTATTTTATTTTATTTTTATTATTAAATGTTTATTTATTAATTTTTTTTTTCATTTTACATACTAACCCCAGTTCCCCCTCCCTCCCCTTCTCCTGCCTTCTCACCTCCCTCCCACTCTGCCCCATCCACTCCTCAGAGTGGGTAAGGTCCCCCATGGTAGTCAACAAAGTCTGGCATACCAAGTTGAAGGAGAGCCTAGCCCCTCCCCATTGTATCAAGGCTGAGCAAGGTATCCCACCACAGGGAATGGGCTCCAAAAAGCCAGTTCATGCACCTGGGATAAGTCCTGGTCCTGCTGCCAGTGACCCCACAAACAGATCAAGTCACACAACTGTCACCCACATTCGGCGGGCCTAGTTCGATCCCATGCAGGTTCCCAAGCTGTCAGTCTAGAGTCAGTGAGCTCCAACTAGCACCGGTCAGCTGTCTCTGTGGGTTCCCCATCATGATCTTGACCCCCTCTTTGAATGTCAAATGTTTATTTTTATTTTTTTAAGATTTATTTATTTGCAGGCCAGAAGAGGGCACCAGGTCTCATTACAGATGGTTGTGAGCCACCATGTGATTGCTGGGAATTGAACTCAGAGCCTTTGGAAGAGCAAGCAGTGCTCTTAACCTCTGAGCCATCTCTCCAGCCCCAAATTTTTTATTTTTTAAATTGTGTGTGTGTGTGTGTGTGTGTGTGTGTGTGTGTATGTATATGTCTGTATATGTATATGCACATGAGTGTGGATGCCTCTGAAGGCCAGTGGTGTCAGATCTGAAGTCTAGAGCTACAGGCAGTTGTGAGACCCTTGATGCCACAGTGGTGGCAGAGCCATATTCAGTATTAACTGCCAAATCCTAGAAAACTTTAAATAAATAGAATTCTTGAAAATAAAGTCAAGATGCTGTCCTATGTTCTTACACAACATGATTCTAGGTACAGTGTCACCACACTTAATCTTGAAGTGGCCTGTGAGATTCAGCTGCCACAGAAGCTCAAGAGAGAAGAATCCAACCCTCCCGAGGGGAGCACTCACTGTGTGGAGCAGCAGTTCTCAACCTGTGGGGTCATGAGCCCTTAGGGTCGGACAGCCCTTTCATAGGGTCACATGTAATCCTACATGTCGCACATTTTCATTATAATTCATAACAATAGCAAGATTACAGTTATGAAACAGAGATGAAGTAAATTTATGGTTGGGGGTCACCACAACACGAGGAACTGTAGTAAGAGTTACAGCACCGGGAAGGTTGAGACCACTGTCTAGGGCAAAACTCGGCCTCCCAAGGGGAGCACTCACTGTCTAAACTAAAATTCTCATTTGCAAACTCTCCTGGTTGAAATAACACTTACGATTTTGGTAACAAAATAATAATAATAATATATAAATTACATTTTAACCTTCTTGGGTGTTTGTGATCTAGGAGTTGGGCCCAGGGCTCAGCACCTGTTAAACAAGGGCTCCAGAACTAAGTAAGCAGCATCTGCAGTTTAACTATTTGGGGGCCGGGGATCTCGTCTGTGTTCATAGTATGGAGGCTGGAGCTCAATGTCAGCTCCTTCCTCTGTCACTCTCCACCTTAGTTTTAGAGACAGGACCTCTCATTGACCCTTGACCTTGCTCTTTCATCCAGGAAGCAGTTCCCAGGATCTGCCCGTCTCAGTCCCCAGTGCCTGGCTTTACCCAGTGCTGAGGATCCAAACTTGGGTCCTTTTGCTCACAGAGCAAGTGCTTTATCCACTGAGCCAGCTCCCCAGCATGAGTTTCAACCATTTTGAAGAGTACCGTTTTGTGACATTTTATGTATATTCATATATATTCATATTTTCCACTTATAAACTGAAATGCTGCACAATAACTTTATCCTCATTTCCTTATAGTCTTGGCAACCACAATGCTACTTTTTGTCTCTGTAAGTTTGACTGCTCTAAGTATGTCATTGAGGAGAATCATCCAGCTCTTGTCCAGGGTGACTGACGCGTTCTGTTCAGCATGAGGCCCTCCAGGTCATCATATGCTAGCATGTGGCATAAGTTCCTTCCTTTTCAAGCCCTACTCATGTTCTGTTGTGCTGTTTGTAGCGGCCATACTTTGTCTAGTTCTTCCATTTTTGCCTCTTCCTGGAAGAGAGACAGAGACATGAGAAAAGATATACAGATAAACATTCCATATTAACAAAAATAATCTCATTTTTCTGGAAATAATGATTTTTCTCAGCAGACTAAAATTTTAACATTTTGAAAAGACTTGGGTTTTCCTCTGTTACCAAATTGATTTTTTTAAGACTCTTAATTTCTTCCTTTTACCATAACTACCTATAAATACAACTTACTCAGAAAAGCCTTTCCTGATTTTCCAGTTCCCACCTCTCCTGGAAATAATCTCTTCGTTTTCATTGGCCAAACATCAGTCCTGTTCTAAAGCCCCCAGTTTGCCTGCTTTTGTAGATACCTGTACCTGTCTGATTTTCTGCACTTAGCAATAAAATTCCTCAAGCACAGATCTTTCTGCCAATCTTGCATCTTACTATTTGATGTACTATTAGATGAATTTGTAGCCTCACATGAAGGAAAGAGTTGTTTGTCCTGTTTTTGTGTGTGAATTTTTTCAAATCTGATTGATGCCACTAGAAACATTGTGAAATGCCTGCCCTTGAGGGATAACAGAAGTTGGGAGGGTTATTGGGGGAAGCAATAAGCTGGGGGAGGAAGGATTCTTTAGGAAAGCAGAGAGGACACAGGATCTTAAAATTTGCTCAGATCAGTAAGATGGAAACCAAGACCATTAAGTTGATTTGGGCAGTGCCAGAGTCAGGAGAGTGAAAGCTACTGGGGTTGAGGCATTGGGGGTGGTCAGGAAAGGGACATCCAGTCAAGTTACACCCTTCCAGGAAAGTTTGTGGAGAGAACAGTTTTCTGGAGAGACCACAAAGGGTAAGCCAGGAGAGAAGCAAATAATTCACTGTGGAGGTTCCTGTGATGTCAGTGACCTGAGCATAAGGTAGTTCTGTAAGACACTCACTTCACAGCTATTTCTGGTCTATTTCCAGAGTAAGCCTGGAAATAAGGTTGAGCCTCTGTAAGTATATTCAAGGGACTTCCCGTGGATGCCAGTCCAACACACAGTGTCATCCTCACCAGGAAGCCAGTTTGCCCACTCACTCAGAGTCATGGAGCATAGAAACACTTAAGACACGCTGTTACTGAGAGGACTTGAGACAGCCAACTGAAGGATGTTAGGAACTTTATACAGTGGTGACCAAGATAGAGCTGCAGGCCCTCCCCTTAGGGAGAGCTCTCCCAGCCTTTCCAGATCACTCCCTGCCTAATCCAGATGTTACAGAGGACTACATTCACAGTTGTGCTGTGTTCCTATGTAAACATCTCCCAGTTAGAGCAGGTGGGTGCAGGATAAGTATTGCCTGATGTGCAGGGCAGCTTGCGTAAAATTGTTCTAATGCACATGTGGTTCACTTTTCAAAGAAAATAACGTGCACATACTTTACTGTTAGTCATAAGTGAAATGTTACAGGTGTGTCTGTGTGTATTTTATAGGTCATTTAAATTGCCTTTACTCCTCCCAGTTTTATAGGGCTTTTTTTTTAATCGTGATAGTATAACCAGTGTCTGGATTTCATATCACACATGAAACATTTGTATTTATTTGTAGTGCCCATAGCTGGGCCTCGGCAGCACAGGAGACAGAAGTCCTGTAAGCAATGTGTGCTATTCAGGAGAAGCACTTGTCTAAATAGCTGTGCCTGTCCCCATAGCACTGAGCATGCTCAGAATGGCAATACTGAACAGTTGTCTTAGGAGAGGCCAGCGTGAAACATCTGCTGTGTGCGGAAGGGGTTGTGATATAGTACAGTCAAGTGTGTGTAGAAGAATGCACTGAAGAACTAACTATAAAGTGTCCACATGTCATTGGTGCATGTATGCGGCATGTGGCAGGGCTGTGAAATTAAAACCAAATGTTTTCAAAGGGAAGGGAAGCAGTTATTCAAAGAGATTTTTAGAGTCTCTGTGTATGTGCGCATATTTCTTGAGAACACCAAGCAAAACGTCATTCTGGATAAATTAAGCTACAGATGAAAACTAAGCAATGCAAGGCCACCATCCTCTATTGATAAAATGTTTGTAAGAAAGAACAACTCTGGGTTCATTGAAAGAGTGGATTCCTTTAGAATGTAGTGAATAAGCACTTAGGTCTGGAGCCATCCTTATTTCATGGGCTGGTATTTTAGGGTCTAGTGCAAAGTGCTCTTTCTAAAGTATGGAGTGGTGAACAGAATGTCTCAGAAGTGTTGCTCAGACCAAGGGTAGTAGTGCTTCAAACCCAGTGATTTCCTCACTGGGTTTGGTGGAGTAGGTGGGAAAGTGGGGAGGGTGTTTGCAGTGGGCATGTGGCCTCTCAGGGAGGACGTGTGAACAGCCACAGGCAGCACCTTGGGATTCCTATGTTCCCATTACATCCTTAGCTATCCTTAAAGGCCATTCTGTCTTGCCTAACGAAATGTTCCTTCCTTCGGTGAAGTCTTAAATCCAGAATATGCAATCAGGCAAATAATGTTCACCTCAGTGTCCTGTGGTCTCTGTGACTTTGCAGGGAGAAATTAACTATTAGTGGAGCTAGAAGTTTTTTTCTCTTTGAGACAGGGTCTCACTATGTAGCTCTGGCTGACCTGGGACTCACCTATGTAGACTAAGCTGGTCTGGAGCTCACAGAGATCCACCTGCCTCTGCCTCCCAAGTGCTGGGATCAAGGTTTGGAAAAGGTAGTTGGAGAGACAGCTGTGGGCACTGGGAACCAAACTCTTGTCTTTGGGTTGTGAGTACCCTTTGTCAGCTGAACCATATCTCCAGCCCTAGAAATTTTCAAGTGTGAATTTGAAGTATTTGGCAAGTTTACTTCTTCCTCGTGTCTTTAGTTCCACTTGTGTTTGAAGAAACAGATGGGAACACAGTAGTTAAAAGTCAGACTCGAGACCCAGATTACCCAAAGCTCTATGTTTAACTAATTCCTTAGCCTGTCTGTGCTCAACTTCTCCACTAAGGTGGACATAAGAAAGATTTAGATGATGGTCTGTGAAGGGCTCATGAGTACTGACACTGCAGTGAGTACAAACTGTTATTTACGTAGTTATTTTAAAAGAACAAGCAGGGGAAATGCCAGGGCAAGCTACTTAAGGCATAACTATATTGTGACTTAATTCTCTTATTAGAGTGGTACACTTGAAGTACACATACAATAGAGTCAGTTCTGTGCAACTTCAAAACCAACACTCTGAGCAGGGAGATGGGAAGGGATACACACACACATACACACACACCAGTATTTCCTGGCATGTAGAGCCCCCTTGATTTGTAATTGCTAGCATGTTCTCAAAAAAAAAAAATCCCTATGAACCAGAACTAGGCACCCAGTAGCCAAGGAGCTCCGTTGTTGGGAGCTGGAGAGTAGTAGTCACACACCGGCTGTTTGGGCAGTTTCTTCTTCTAATAAAGACTGCAGTGACTGGAAGCTCCCAGACACTCTCTGACATGAGAGAAAGTTCAGTCTCACAAGGTTCTGGCGGGCACTTGGTTCAACCTGTCAGAGAGAGGTGGCAAAGCGCAGTCCAGGAGCGGTTCACGTCAGGGATGGCGCGTGAAGAAGGCCAGTGACGGAGTTAGTAATGGAGGAAGGTTCTGAGGTTGAGGAAGAGGCTGGAGCCGGCCTGTAGGGGCTGCGGAGGCAAGGGGCTGGGGAACCTGGGCCAGTGCGCCGCTAGTCACTAAAAATGAATTGTGAGTAATGAAGGGCAAGGTTCAAGGGAAAGAGAGCTTAGGGGAGCAGGAGAGCCCAGCTGGATCAAGAACAGAAAGGGAGAACGAGGAATAACAGACCATGATAAATGAAGACCACGTGAGAACAGGAATAGGCAGAGTGCTCGAGAGGTCCCCAGAAATCCACAATGATACATCATCTGTAGTCTGCTGGCAATGGTAGAGAGAAAGCCTGATCTGACCTAGTCTGGTGGTCAGATGGCCAAACACCCTAACGGTCGTGCTGGAACTCTCATCCAATAACTGATGGAAGTGGATGCAGAGATCCTCAGCCAGGCCCCAGGTAGAGCTCCAGGAGTCCAATTATCGAGAAAGAGGAGGGTCTGCAAGAGCGTGAATTGTTGAATCCAAGATTGCAAAAAGCACAGGGACAAATAGCCAAACAAATGGAAGCACATGAATTATGAACCAAAGGCTGTGGAGCCCCCAGCTGCAGCAGGCCCTCTGGATAAGTGAGACAATTGAATAGCTTGATCTGCTTAGGAGGCACCCAGTCTGTGGGACCAGGATCTGTCCTTAGTGCATGGGCTGGCTGTTTGGATCCTGGGGCTTACACAGGGACACTTTCCTCAGCCTGGAAGGAGGGGACTGGACCTGCCTGTACTGAATCCACCAGGTTTAAATGAATCCCCAGGGGACTCTTGGCCCTGGAGGAGATGGGAATGGAGGGGAGGGGATGGGGGGAAAGTGGGGACGGGGGTGGGAGGGGGTTGGACAGGGGAACCCATGGCTGATGTGTAAAATTAAAACACAAATAAAAAACATGAATTGGACCCTTCTATAAAGTACTGTTCTAGGACTGATGCCGCCCTGAGTAGAGTAAATGTCCCACCCTCGTGAACTCAGTCTGCTGGCATCTTTAGTTTATTTCTAGGAAGGAAGAGGGGCTCTGGGAAGTATGATTTGGGTGTTTTTCAGATTGTACTACATGAACCTGTTCATAGACTTTTTCCCTTTTGAAAGAACTGATTAAAGGTATGGAGAAAGAAAGTAAGGACAGAAACAGAAAGTTCTGAAAGACACTGCAAGATGGAGCCTCTGGGTTTTTTGTTTTTTGTTTTTTTTCCTTCTTTGTGTCTATAAAATGTGGCTTTTTAGTCATCTTCTTGCCAGACATACATACAGATACAAACTCTTTTTTTTAATTTTTATTTATTTATTTTTATTATGTAAACAGTATTCTGCCTGCATGTGTCCCTGCCGGCCAGAAGAGGGCGCCAGATCTCATTGCAGATGGTTGTGAGCCACCATGTGGTTGCCGGGAATTGAACTCAGGACCTCTGGAAGAGCAGTCAGTGTTCTTAACCTCTGAGGCATCTCTCCAGCCCCAGATACAAACTGTTATTTGTCATATAACCTGCCTATGCTGACCCAGTAGCCTGTGGCTACTAACTACTTCTACTTTATCAGAAAAACAAAAGGATGATGACCTTGAAATTTTCTGAATCAATGTGTATAAATACTTCTAATCACAGTAGGGAATCCTCGTGCTGGTCTAAAATTGGGGATCCTAACACTGCTCTTGTGTGTATGTAGCCTTACCTCCACACTGCTTCTCAGGTCCTCTCTGGGCTTGCTCTGTGTCTTGTAGTTACGCGGCCCTGCTAGCCGACTGGCCTGTGGTGGTCCTGGGCATGTGTACTCTGCTCATCGTGGTCTGTGCCCTGGTGGGAGTCTTAGTCCCGGAGCTTCCCGACTTCTCGGACCCGCTGCTGGTAAGGAGAACTTGACCTGTCCCAAGCCTTACACCGTCTCCCTGGGTTAAATACTTAAATGTATGGTATTTTCTGTTAGCAGCCCTTTCCTTTGTTTCTGAGATAGTCTTACACTGTAGCTCCTTGAACTTGTCATCTTCCTGCCTCAACCTTGTGAGTGCTGGGATTACAGGTCTGAGCCACTATACCCAGCTCCCCATTTCTTTAAAAACCTACTTCAGCCACTAGTAACCATAAAGCTCTCTTTCTGCAAGTAGAGATGTGTTATCAGCTGGGTGTGGCAATGCATGCCTTTGATCCCAACACTCTTTAGTACCAGAGGCAGAGGCAGGTGGATCTCTGTGAGTTGGAGGCCAGCCTGATCTATACAGGGCATTCCAGAACAGCTATGTCTGTTACACAGAGAAACACTGTCTCAAAAACAAAAACAAAAACAAAAACCCAAATAGATGTGTTATCTATGCTCTTAGGTAAGGTCAAGGAACTTGCTCACCCTCAACTCAAGCTCAAGATGTCCCCACTTCTCTGTCCCCATGTTTAATCAAGGAGCAACATATTGAAGAGTGTACATACTCTGAAAGTATTTTCATAAAGATTTTAATACTGTATGTGTCTTGCCACCTCCCACATATAATAGGATCTGTTAAGTAAATGTTCCTCTGGGGTGAAATAAAGAGAAAAATGTCATCAAGGATAATGATATACTCTTAGTAAAACACTGTAATTACGTATAACATAAGTTAATTTGACCATAATTTTACAGTTAGAATTAGCACTTACTAAGTGCTTGGGCACAGGTAAGTTTCTGCTGTGCTTTTCCTACTTCCTGAGCCATGTAACTAGAGAGCAGGTGACTTTGTCATAGCAAAGAAATGATCGTTATCAAAGAGACATCGTGTTAACACTGGTAACTCTCTAGCAGTGAGGAATGCCTACATTTCCTCTGGAAAACTCTGCATCACTTTGATGTTGCTTTCTGAAGTCATTAACATAATCATAATTAGTGGGAAATGGAATACACTAATGGGAACGTGTAATATTTTGTCGTAGGGTTTTGAACCACGAGGGACTGCAATAGGCCAAAGGCTGGTCACGTGGAATAACATGATGAAAAATACAGGATACAAAGCAACATTGGCAAATTATCCTTATAAGTATGCAGAAGAACAAGCCAAAAGGTAAACATTTACTTTATATGACTTTTAAATAAAATATCACTTAATGAATCCTTCTTACTGCCTGAGCAAAAAGGCTAAATTAAAACTACCAGGCTCAATTCCTTTGCCACTAAGTTTAACTTGTCATTAAAGTATCTTGGCTATACTATGATAAAAGATGAGGTTTTTCTTCTTTACCCATGGAAAATTAATGTTGCTCACATGAATCTTTCCAGCTTAGTATTAGATTCAAAATAGGTTGGAACTTTAGGGTGTGCTGTTAGAATCTGCCTATCTCCTTGAATAGCTAGAACCTTATCAAAGATGGGGTTGTTTTTCCGCTTTCAGCCACCGTGATGACAGATGGTCAGACGATCATCATGAGAGGGAGAGACGAGAAGTCGACTGGAACTTCCAGAAAGACAGCTTTTTCTGCGATGTTCCAAGTGAGTGCGCATCTAGATGTACCAAATCCTCGGCAGCTTCCTGCAGGGCAAGACTGAGTGAGATCAAAGTCCAAAACTGCTGCCCACTCAACAGCTCCCCTGGTTCTGTAGTCAGAGATGTCAGCTAAGTAACGGACTCTCCGTCTAGGGGGGTCAGCCACTAGTCGGAATTCTTGTGGGATTAAAAATTAAGGAAAGGGTTCTGTTCAGATTGAAGGAAGTGATTGATAAAATTTTCTACCTTGTCTGAACTTTCAAGTCATGTCAAATACTTTTTTCCTATTTATTTCTGGATCAAATAACAAGTGCATATTTTTTATTGAATCCTGAAATAATCTATTAGTTTAAAAAAGTCCTATACCTTTAAGTGAAAGCAAACATATTAAGAGCCGTGCACTTGCCAGGTGTGGTGGTGCATGCCGTAGACCTAGCCACTCAGTGGCTGAGACAGGAGAGTCACTTAGGTCCAGGAACTCTTGGCTGTGGTATGGAGGTACTGGCTGTTGTACCTGTGCTGTTTGGGTGTCCACACTAATTTTTCTATCACTATGGTGACCTCCCAGAAATGAGGGATCATGAGGGGTGAACTGGCCCAGATCAGAAAGAACCATGCTCCATCACTTTAACAGTGGAAATAGAGAGGTGAGCAAAGTGTGGTGCAGAGGCCTAGAGCTTTAAGTGGGTCAGCCTGGCTGGAAAGGCCGTGTGGCTGTGGTGCTGATCTAGAGCCCTGGGGCACCTGTTCTCTCTGAAGAAGTGGGGCCTCACAGAATTGAGCCCCAGGCATTGCAAGAATCCAGATTTCAGTATGGAACCCTGGATCTCTAAATGTTGGCATTCAGTTACACGTAAAGTCAGTCGGCTTGTCATGGGGCAGCCGCCAGGGGATGATGGACAGGAGGTGGTAAGGAACTGCAGGTGACATGTTAGATGTTCAGTGGTCAGAGTGATTGAGAATGCAGATTGAGGACAATAGCTGCTGACTGAGCCCCATGTTAAGAGCAACATTGTTTTGATTTCAACTTGTTGAAAACCCCCTTCATTGTATATTTCCCTGCCTCACTAGATACCAGAGGACTCACTTAGATCTTGATATCTCAGATAGATAAAGGAAAGGAGGAGATTTGGGTTTTATACTAATTCTAGGGAGCAATGTTCAAGTTCTAGGGATCAGTTCAAGTTCAAATGTTTTCTGCCTCTTAAAACAGATTAGAAAAACTGAATTCTGATTATTTCTGTTTGGGGCTGGTTTTTGTTTTGTTTCCCCTCTCAAAGTATTATTATAATTGCTCAATCAACACTTGTTAATGTCTCACCAAGAACAATAGCAAACTCAGGAAGTCAGTCTCGCTTTTGTTTCCAGGAGTCCGCACCGATAGCTGTCTTCGGAGCAGTAAGTTCTGGCTTGAGTGAAACCCGCGTGAGCTCGCTGGGAAGGAAATGCTTGTTTTCATGGGGCTGATCTCATGCTCAAACTCAGTCTACATAAGACAATAGCGGTTTGGTGAACACAGGTGTTT
Organism: Onychomys torridus; assembly: GCF_903995425.1. Taxonomy (NCBI): domain Eukaryota; kingdom Metazoa; phylum Chordata; class Mammalia; order Rodentia; family Cricetidae; genus Onychomys; species Onychomys torridus. The sequence goes on from NC_050453.1 coordinate 12,580,354, forward strand.
GCTAAGGACCACGGAATGATCATGAATAAAACTATTTGTAAAGATGGTTTGCCAATTGATTTTGTGAAAGCAGTTAGGCATTTGGGTGATATAAAATTTAATTTGCTTTGTTTTGATACATACTAGACCTTTTTAATAACCCAGACAGAAGCAGTCTCCTGGAGCACTTGCTTTCCATTTCATTCTCATGATTATTTGACAGATCTTGTCACTGTTTACAAATGAGGAAGTACTTCCAAAGAAGTTAGCAGTTGCTTGCATAAGGTCACACAGGTGATTAGCAGGGCCTGGTTACAGCCAGATCTGATTTAAAGACCATGTCCCTTCCTGCACATGGCACACCTTGTTCAAACAGTTTGTGTTAGTCTAACTTGAGGTTCTTTGTCTGGACTCTGGGGTGGGAGAGTGATCCTGAGCACAGCCAGGCTCTGCGGTGCTCCTGTGGCCCTGGTGGCACCATGCTTCAGCACTCAGGTGGCCTCTGGTACAGCAGTTCAGTCACCCACCATCTCTCCTCTGTAGTCAGCTGCCAGAAAAGCTACCCTTATGACTCTTTTTGATACTCTGCTGTATAGCATCCTAACATTTTTTATGCCATTAAGGAAACGAAGAGAGACCTTCAGTTAATTTTCTGCTGAAAGTTTACAGCCTTTTCTTCCTGATTATAATTAATCAGAAATCAGTTTGTTATATAGTTACTACAAGGTTCCCATGTAGCGAGTGCGTACAGGCTTTGAGCTGAAGTGGCACTAATGTACCCCCGTAGCCCAGCACACACAGAGACATGCATATTTTCTCCTGGAATTTATCAAAGGAAATATTGATGATGAATTGTCTGTGCAGTTCCTCACTGGAATTGTTTCTGAATTCTGACTCTCACAGAATAATAACCTGTAACATGTTTCTTCCCCTCTTTTCATCCTCCTAGGTGATGGCTATTCCAGAGTAGTGTTTGCTCCAGCAGGAGGGGAGACACTGTGGAATTTACCTGCAATTAAGTCAATGTGTGATGTGGATAATTCCAGGGTATGTAAAATACAGCTGAAATCTCTTCAGCATAATAAAGTTATGTTATGGAAACTTCTGCTGCTGCCCTGGTGTCTTACCAATGAAATGCCTGCAAGGCTTACCACCAAAAGCAAGCTCCAGCAGGCAGGCTTTGCTCTCCAGATGCCAGCATCAAAGTGTCCTTGCATTTCCCTATCTTTGAAACACACTGCCGTCTTTAATAAAGAATTCTCTTCCTTTACCACTCAAATTCTCTCACCATGACGGTCTTCTTCTTTCACAACAGTTCTTGTTAGGCTAGCAGTTCAGGCTGTCTTGTTCTGCTCTTACTGTGTTCTCTGTTCTCTGTTTAGTTCCTCTGTTCTGCACATTGCCCCTCCTGGAGTCAGTTCTCGGCATTGTCATTATGCAGTTGTATGCCGGCCTTTCTGGCAAGCAGTGGTCATTCCAGCCAGTGATTTCAAAGGAGAACTTAGGAAGCAGGCTAGGCAGTGTGTGTGTCTGGAGGAAGACAGGTAATCAAAAGGCATTAATACAGTTTCTATCTCAGTGGTCCCCGTGCTCCAGTCCAGACTGACCCAGGATCTAAACACCTTGCTGCTTAGGAGGACACTAGGATTAAGGATAGACATTTCCTGTCAGACTCCTCCAGAGCCACACAGATGTCAGGTCCAGAGACATGAAGTCAGTCACCCCTGGGTGTGGAAGGACTACAGTTTGAGCGGCCCAAATGGCTGTCTGACATCACTAATGACCTGTCCAAGGATGATAGATAGCCAGGCAGAAGGAGCTCAGTATGTTCTTAGCATACCTCTGAAATACAAACCAGAGTTTAGTCCCAAACCCAAGCACCCGGCCTGTTAAGAGCTAGCTGGACAACCTGATTCCCATCTTGTGCTCTCAGTGGGGCTTCTTAGTGAAATATGGGGTAGAAAGGGCCCATAGGGTTGCCCAGACCAGCAGTATCATTGTGCTGACGAATTCCTCCAGAGAAGTATCCCCTCACAGTTCACCTAGTGAGTTGGTCCCAAATGCCCTGGCTTTACACCATTCTCCCATAGGAAAAGCAGTTTGACATCTTGGAGGTGACCTTACCGGTGATTATGGCTTCAGTTCTCTGTCCATGTCACCTTCCTCGTCTTTGGTTCCAAACCAATCAAACTGACAAGTGGTCTGTAAAAGGACTGGAGTTTCTAGTCAGGGTCTGGTTTTACCTGCCCTATTTCCTCCACTGGCCCCCAGAGCCTCTCCTGTACTTAGTGCATGCAGTTTCTGCCAGCTGGTCACAATGGGTGGCTGTAGGCCCGTGGCTTGGAGAGCAGCACCGCTCACCAGATGAGAAGGTGGGCTTGGGGCAGTGAAGCTTGATTGATTCTTGTCTCCTCAGCTTGGATGAGGACTCTGAATGGATGCCTCTTACCCCTCAGTGCTCTGCCTGCCCTGGGTCTTCAGACCTTGCCTTCCTGGAGACTCTGTGTGATCATGGACTGCTCACTGTGTGCATTCTAAATATTTTGATAAGTCATAGTCATCCCCACAACAGCGTAAGGAGCTGAAGTACCATTGCATAGATGGAGAAACTTGGCACAGATAGTGAGTAGCAGATTTGAACGCAGCTGAATCTGCCTCCTGAGCTTGCCCTACCTTCCAGACCTTGTGCTTCCATAGTGACGACGATACCCCTGCCCTGTTTTTGTGTGTTACTGTATATACTGTTTCCTACTTGAGTGACCCTTAAAGAGTCAGCAAGGCCTGGAATAAGTATCAGCTTGATAGCAGTTAATTCCTCTAATGCACATTCAACTCTGAGACTTAAAAAGCCCGTAAGCATTACTGTGTCACAATAGCTTTCAGCCATGAAAACAGGTAGTACTTCCTCCATCTATATGTATGTATCAAGTGATACTGGTGAGATAGCTTACAAAAAAGGCACACTTAAACAGGAAAATAAGTAAGTGAAAAAAATTATATAAAGGGGAAACGATGGGAAGAAAGGTAAAGTAACAATGAGACAGCATGAGAATGTATAGCTCTCTGTCTGCCTGCTGTGAGCTGCAAGCTTGTCAGGAGCCTCTCAGCAGCCAGCAAGACCAGAATTTCCTTTCAGTGGCCAAAGTCACCAATGGGGTAATAAATCAGGATTGGAACAAGTATATGTTTTAGAAACCCAACTTTTCCTAATGCTGACGAAGGGAACATTTCCCCCATTCTCTCTCTCTCTCTCTCTCTCTCTCTCTCTCTCTCTCTCTCTCTCTCTCTCTCTCTCTCTCTCTTTGTGTGTGTGTGTGTGTGTGTGTGTGTGTGTGTGTGTGTGTAGAGAGAGAGAGAGAAGGAGGGAGGGAGGGGGAAGGAGATTGGGGGCCAGGTAAAGCAAGGATGTGAATTCATATGTATGCATGCATGTGTAAGCCAGAAGACAACCTCAGATATCCTTCCTCAGACACCAGCTGGGTCTTGCACTGGCCTGAAACTTGTTGAGTACACTGGATTATCTAGCCAGCGCAACCAGGGATCCACTTGTCTCCATTTCCCCAGCACTGAAATTATAAGCACATGTTACCATGCCTGGCTTGTTCTGGGAATCCAACTCAGGTCCTCATGTTCACACTTTAGACTGAGTCATCTCCCCAGCCCTCCTCTCATACTCTTGATAAAAGAAGTTTGATGTTATGTACATAGTTCCTTTTCTAGTGTGTGTGCGTGTGTGTGTGTCGCGTGCGCGCGCGCGTGTGCGTGTGTATGTGTATGCATGTGTGTGCGTGCGTGTATATGTGTGTGTGTGTGTGTGTGTGTGTGTGTGTGTGTAGGTACACATGCGTGGAAGTTAGAGGACACCTTGCAGGAGTTAGTTCTCCCCTTCTTCCATGTGGGTCCTGGGGATTGAACTCAGGTCCTCAAGCCTGGCCAAAAGCCCCTTTACCCACTGAGCCATCTCATCAGCCCAGTTCTTAACAGAATGCTTACAAAGTGAGAATCTGGGGGACACACCCAAAACACACACCCAAAGGAGTATTTGGTAGGGCAGTTGCAGAATTGCATTAAATGAATAAACAGGCAGTCAGGAACCTAAATATCTACTTCAAAAAACATTCTCTTAATTTTAACTTGTTAAATTAACACACTGTTATAAGCCAGTTGCAAACGTGATTGTATTCTGGTCTCAGATTCGACTCTGGAAAAGAAAGGGTAAAATGTCCATTGGGTCAACAGCTCAGCTTTGAGGTTACTGCTGTAATTATTGATGTTTTCCAGTCCCCAGTTGGAGCTGAGTTGGGAATTGGTGTTTGTTTTGGTGTTCTGAGTCCTTGGCAGCCTTTCCTCCCACCCCTCGGCCATTGTTACTGTGGTTAAGCACAAGCTAATGGACCAACCTCATGATCCAGAGCAGAAGAGCTGAGGGGTCAGGTGTTGACCCTGGCAATGAGTGCCGTACCTCAGTGAGGCCAGATGTTCCCTTGTCTTCTGCTGTGATGATTCTCCAGAGTCTGCTGAAATTACATGCCCCTTGTGCCCCTAATTCAGAGAGATGGGAGCTTCCAGAAAGAGTGGCTGTCCACCTCCCTAGAGGTGTCCCCTCATAGCCTCCATCGCCTCCCTGACCCCTTAGTCCCTGCTTCTGTCCTGCAGGACCCACCTGCCGACACACACCCATAACCGGGAGGGTCTCTGAGCTCCACTCTCTCTGTATTAGCCCCTGCATGTTACAGACGTTGGTGCTTTGAGGACTCACACGCTAAAAGGGATTTGAAAATTGGTGTCTAAGACTCTGTCTCACTAGATTAACTCTCATGGACTGCTGGAATCCCGGGAAGCTCAGAGGGACCTGGAATATATTTTCTGATGCTTCTTTGAAGAGGCCTTTGCCTTCACTCTGCTCTAAGCTCCCTTCAGCTGTGTGTGTTGGGAGGGCGGGGTCGGTTACCAGGCAGAGTTCAGGACTCGGATGAACCTGCTGTTGAGGCCCTTAATCTTCCTCTTTTTTCCTTTCTTGGCTTCTTAAAATACCTCCAACTTAGCCAGTAGTTTTTAAAGTTAAGGTACCATTTAAACACTACTGGTCTCTCCCTTCTCTCTCTCCTCTCTCTTTACCCACTATTTTAAGTCAGCTCCACCCCTGCTACTATCTAACTAGGGAACTGTGCACAACATGCCGCAACCACATAACCAGGATGATTCCCCAAGACTCCTGTTGGTGAATGGATAGAATTAGAGGGCTGTGTTCCTCATGAGGAGTTTGCTTTCGAAAACTCCATTTTATTTTTATAAACTCCTAAGGTTTGGGAGTTACTCCAAAAAATACATCTGCCCCCTGCATAAAGAGATACCTGCCTACCAGTCTCTTTTTGCCTCAGACTATAATATGGGATTCTGTATTTACCCCAGTCACAAATATCTAGTTGTTGCCACTGTGATACGGCACTTTCAGACTTGGGCACTTCCCTGCAGGTCCCCATATGTCTCTGTAATGCACTACTTGTCACATTAAGTTCTGATCTTTGATTTCTCTGCTGCTCTGAGAGTAAATTAAGGGAAGGACCACAGCTCCCCTCTCACTTGGTGCAGGTGCCCAGAGATGGCGTTTTGAATGGATGGACAGATGGGAATGTAGGGCCTTGCTTGCTGGAAGTATGGGCAGTCTGCATTGCTACAGTCCCTCTTGAAGGAATGAATAGTTAGAGGGTGCCCATCACGATACTTTTCTCTGCGATCCTATTTCTTACCCTATATGAGGCCTTAAAAGCAGTTTTTCCAGATGTTGTAACTAGCCAACACCATTGTTCCCTGGGGGCAAACTAGCATTTATTTATTTATTTTTATAATAGCCAGCAAAGAAGTGGTTGGTATTTATAATGCCCAACTTTTTAATCTTTGGTCAAATATACATGTAAAACCCCACTCTTATTAGAAAAATGGCTACGCAATGCCATGCCCCTTTTCCAGCTGTAGCTGGAAACTGTATTTCCTTTAGCTGTGCTGGGGCATTTCAGTAGCCCCTTCTAGCTGGGATCCCTGTAGTTCCTTTGTGGGGTGAACTACTCTCTGCCATGAAAACTGGAGATGATACTTTAGGGTTCCATGACTAACTAGCTCATTTTTCTCAACATATATGAATTTTTAAGCCTGGGATTGTCCTGTTTTATAAAGTAGTAATTGTGCATTTTCAGAAATAGGCTTTAAAATGAACTTTTGTCAAAGTAAAACTTCTCTACTGGATTTTCATAACTGTGACTCACTTTTCTTCACTTCCATAAAGAATTACTCAAAATAATAATTTGGTTTTTTGTTTTGTTTCTGGCTTGGTTTGGTTTGTTAAGGCAGGGTCTCATTGTGTAGACTGGGCTGGCCTGGAACTTCTATGTAGACCAGGCTAGCCTTGAACTCAAAGAGTTTCCATCTGTCTCTGCCTCCTGAGTGCTGGGATTAGAGGTGTGCGCCACCATGCTCAGCCAAAACGAGCAACTTTATATTAGGAAAACTTTGAACATTAGAATGGATCTCCACCTGCAGTTCCAGCCCACAGTCTCCTTGAACCACACACACACCTCTCTCACACATTAGTTCCGGTTTACCCAGGCCTTAGGAAATAATATGTAACTTGGGTCTTAGATAAGTCTGGTTTCCAAAACGATTGTGTATGTCAGCCGACTTCTCTGTCTTAGAAAGATATTTTAATGAACAGTTGACAAAGCCTAGTTTAATCAAGGTACAGATTGTTTGAAATCACATTAGAAAAACTCTCCACACCCTTTCTGACCTTTGGAGTGGCTCCCTAGAACAACCTTTGGTAAATAAAGATGAGGGAAAGTGATAAGGCTGGGCCTCTTCAGCTCTGCTCCCTGTGATCTTAAGTCTCTGGTGAGGCCCAGGAAAGAGGTGGTTCATCCAACCTAAGAATGGAATTGAGCCACCTTCATATCCAGAGTGCTGGTAGTTCACTGTGACAAGACCAGCCTTCCCAGGGACAGCATTCTAAAGAGAACACTGTCCACACCACCCAGAGTCACCACAGTTCCTAGGTGCTCCAGCCACCATCTACCAACAAAGAAGAGTTCCCCAGAAAGGGTTTTGCCAACCTGAATAAACTTGAGGATGTAGAGGAAGAACTAAAGTACTTTTTATTTATTTATGTTTATTAACTTATTAAAATTCAGATATAAAAATGTTCCAATCTTAAAATAGTGACCCTTCTCACCTTATTTCAGAAAACAATTTTAGTCTAAGTTTTTTCTTGAATCCAGTCACTTTTTGATTTATCAAATAGAGTTTTGTCTTAGTCTGTTCAGACTACAGTAACAAAGTACCTTAGATAAAATAATTTGTCAGCAACGGATTGGTTTCTAACAGGTCTAAAAACTGGAAAGGTTTAGAATCAAAGGGTCTGCAGATTCAGGCTCCGGTGGACCTGTCTTCTCGGGTAGTGCTATCTGTGTGTCATGATACGCACTGAAAGGCACAAACTCTCTTGAACTGCCAACTGTAAGGTCACTAATCCACTGATACCCCCCAGAAGGCTCTTCCTTTTAGGACTGTCACACTGGGGATCAGAGTGTAAGGCGTGAATTTGGGGGACATATTGCAGCCATAGGAGTACTTTTAGGAACAGCATCTTTGCCTTCAACTGTGTTTATTGGGAATTTGGTGGCTTGTCACCGAAGCTTTCATGCCAAGAACCAGAATTTTAAGGAAGACAGCAATTGGACAGCTGTTTCCTTCCAAACATGTTCACTTTATTACTTCCACAGTGACTTTGAAAAGCCCTGTTTGCTAAGCAAGTTTTAATGTTATCCCCCTTTTTAAGCCAAACTCAGTACTGGTTGACATGGCGTTATATTTGTATGCCATTCCCAAACAGGAGTTTGCTGTTCAAAATAGAGCAACCTGTGGAATGGCTGTAATATGAGATCTTGGGGGGGGGGGGGGAGTGCTCACCTGTGTACACACCAACACACACTATGAAAGAGGATGGTGTACTTTCCTTGTCCCTAGAGGCAGGAATGAACTGCCGCTGGCGAGCCTGTTTAAACTCCAGTCCTTCTGCGTGTCTGTCTCTACAGATCAGATCCCATCCCCAGTTCAGCGACCTCTGCCAGAGGACCACTGCTGTTTCCTGCTGTCCCAGCTGGACCCTGGGCAATTACATCGCCATTCTGAATAACAGATCATCTTGTCAGAAAATTGTCGAGCGAGATGTCTCCCACACCCTGAAGCTGCTTCGAACCTGTGCCAAGCACTACCAGAACGGTACCCTGGGGCCGGACTGCTGGGACAAGGCGGCCAGAAGAAAGGACCAGCTCAAGTGCACCAACGTGCCACGCAAGTGTACCAAATACAACGCCGTGTACCAGATTCTCCACTACCTGGTGGACAAGGACTTCATAACCCCAAGGACAGCTGACCATGCCGTGCCAGCTTTAAGATACAGCATGCTCTTCTCCCCCACCGAGAAAGGGGAGAGCATGATGAACATTTACCTGGACAACTTTGAAAACTGGAACTCTTCGGACGGCATCACCACCGTCACTGGGATTGAATTTGGCATCAAGCACAGCTTGTTTCAGGATTACCTCCTCATGGATACTGTGTATCCTGCCATAGCCATAGTTATCGTACTTCTCATCATGTGTGTCTACACCAGGTCCATGTTTATCACTCTGATGACCATGTTTGCCATCATCAGCTCCTTGATCGTCTCCTACTTCCTCTACCGAGTTGTATTTAACTTTGAATTTTTTCCCTTTATGAACCTCACCGCACTCATCATCTTGGTCGGAATTGGCGCAGACGATGCTTTTGTCCTGTGCGATGTCTGGAACTACACCAAATTCGACAAGCCTCGTGCAGAGACGTCAGAAGCGGTGAGCATCACCTTGCAGCACGCAGCGCTCTCCATGTTCGTCACCAGCTTCACCACGGCCGCTGCCTTTTACGCTAACTACGTTAGCAACATCACAGCGATCAGGTGCTTCGGGGTATACGCAGGGACCGCTATATTGGTGAATTATGTCTTGATGGTCACCTGGCTTCCAGCTGTCATTGTCCTGCATGAGCGGTACCTCCTCAATATATTCAGCTGCTTCAGAAAGCCCCAGCCACAAGCCTACGACAAGAGCTGCTGGGCAGTGGTCTGTCAGAAGGGCCGCAAGGTACTTTTTGCCATTTCAGAAGCATCTCGGATCTTTTTTGAAAAGGTGTTGCCATGCATTGTCATCAAGTTTCGCTACCTTTGGCTCGTCTGGTTCCTTGCCCTCACTATAGGTGGGGCCTACATCGTGTGCATAAACCCAAAGATGAAGCTGCCTTCGTTGGAGTTATCTGAATTCCAGGTGTTCAGATCCTCTCATCCTTTTGAGCGCTATGATGCTGAGTTCAAGAAGCTTTTCATGTTTGAGCGGGTCCACCATGGAGAGGAGCTCCATATGCCCATCACAGTCATCTGGGGTGTGTCCCCAGAAGACAGTGGCAACCCTCTAAACCCCAAGAGCAAAGGGAAGCTGACACTAGACAGCACTTTCAACATCGCTAGCCCGGCCTCCCAGGCCTGGATTTTGCACTTCTGTCAAAAACTGAGGAACCAGACGTTCTTCCACCAGACCGACCAGCAGGACTTCACCAGCTGTTTCATTGAGACCTTCAAGCAGTGGATGGAGAACCAGGACTGTGACGAGCCTGCCCTGTACCCATGTTGCAGCCGCTGCAGCTTCCCCTACAAGCAAGAGGTGTTTGAGCTGTGCATCAAGAAGGCCATCATGGAGCTGGACAGGAGTACAGGGTACCACCTGAACAACAAGACCCCCGGGCCCAGGTTTGACGTCAACGACACCATCAGGGCCGTGGTGCTGGAGTTCCAGAGCACCTTCCTCTTCACACTGGCTTACGAGAAGATGCAGCAGTTCTACAAGGAGGTGGACTCGTGGATTTCCAGCGAGCTGAGTTCGGCGCCTGAGGGCCTCAGCCATGGCTGGTTTGTCAGCAACCTGGAGTTCTATGACCTGCAGGACAGCCTGTCCGACGGCACCCTCATTGCCATGGGGCTCTCAGTGGCTGTTGCGTTTAGTGTGATGCTGCTGACCACGTGGAATATCATCATAAGCCTTTATGCTATCATTTCCATAGCGGGAACCATATTTGTCACCGTTGGGTCCCTCGTCCTGCTGGGCTGGGAGCTGAATGTGTTGGAGTCAGTCACCATCTCAGTTGCAGTTGGCTTGTCTGTAGACTTCGCCGTCCATTATGGGGTGGCATATCGCTTGGCTCCAGATGCCGACCGCGAAGGCAAGGTCATCTTCTCTCTGAGTCGGATGGGCTCTGCAATTGCCATGGCTGCATTGACCACTTTTGTGGCGGGGGCCATGATGATGCCGTCCACAGTCCTGGCTTACACCCAGCTGGGCACCTTCATGATGCTCGTCATGTGCATCAGCTGGGCCTTTGCCACCTTCTTTTTCCAGTGCCTGTGCCGGTGCCTTGGGCCACAGGGCACCTGTGGCCAGATCCCTCTACCTAAAAAGCTCCAGTGCAGTGCCTTTTCCCACACCTTGTCTGCAAATCCTGGCGACAGGGGACCAGGCGAAACGCCTACCGCCAGTGCTTACCGTGTAGACGCCAGGGGCCAAAAATCCGAGCTGGAGCATGAGTTTTATGAGTTACAACCCCTGGCATCTCACAGCTGCACCGCCTCCGAGAAGAACACGTACGAAGAGCCACACATCTGCTCTGAATTTTTCAATGGCCAAGCAAAGAACTTAGGGATGCCTGGGCCTGCAGCCTACAACAGCGACCTCACCAAAAGCCCCAGCAATGAGCCAGGCTCAGCCTTGTTACAGCCCTGTCTGGAGCAGGACACCATGTATCACTTCTCTCTCACTCAGAGGCGTAGTTGCCCAAATGCCTGCACACACTTAAAACATGGCCCTCGCTCTTGCCAGCAGGTGACCGCAGGTGACTCCTTATGCCACCAGTGTGCTTCCACTGCTAGCAGCTTTGTCCAGATTCGGAATGTGGTGGCACCTCTGCAGGCCACACACCAGGCTGCCGAGGTGCTTATGCATCCCGCCCGGCACATGCTGCCACCAGGGATGCAGAATTCTCAGCCGAGGAATTTTCTTCTCCACCCAGTGCAGTACATTCAGGCCCAAGAACAGCTTGGTCACAGCAGCATACACAGTCTTCAGAACATGGATGACCATCTTCCCAGGACAGCAGAGCAATCACAGTCGGTCAGCAGGAGCACTGAGTCTTTCCAAAGAGCCTGTTGCCATGCTGAGAATAACCAAAGGGGACTCTGCAGATGCAGAGCCACGGGGAACACAGAGGGCAGTGGAGGGACAGAAACCAAGGCCCCTATTTTACCAAACCAGGCTGACAAGGCACAGAAGATGGAGCCCAGCCTGCCACAGGCTGGCGAAAATGTGAACTCAGAACACTCCAATCACAATGAACCAAAGTTTATATTCAGCCAGTTCATAGGAAAGGCTGGCTACAGGGCCTGCCCGAACAGTCCACAAAGCTGCAGAAGCATTGTGAGGTTGAAGTGCAGTTCCACAGACTGCCAGATGCCAAACCTTGAAGCCAATGTGCCTGCTGTACCAGCACAATCAGAACTGTCTGGCGAAAGTTTGTTAATAAAAACGCTATAATAAATCTAGCATTGCATTCAGAAGCACCGCCTCTGTCGTTCTTTTGAATCAGGAGTGAGATCTAGGAGCTTAGAAAAGGAGGCTAAGCACGGGCGTGTTTCACATGTCACCGTGTTTGCAGTCCAGAGTATTTCATGCTCCATCCGAATGGTGAACAAACTCACAGATCTAGTGAGTGTGTTGAGATGATTGGACTATTGAGATTATTTTCAGGTTACTGGGGCTTGTTTTTGGCTTTTCTTGGGTTTTTTTTTTTCAAAATGTAGTTCTTGGACATTCCTACCCATCTGGACCAACCACTCTTCTATCCTCCTGAAGCAGTGAATGAGATTGAAGTTGTGAGTTACCTAGAAGGTTTGGTTCTCTCAGACAGTTACCTGGCATCATCTTTGGTGAGGTGCATTCTTGTTGCTCAGCATAAACATTAGGACCCAAATTAACAGAGATACTTCAGCTAGAAGCCAGGAACTAGGCAGCATTAAAATATATGTTAAGTAAAAGTTCATGCCAAGCACCTTAATAGTACATTCCATTTGTCTTGATGGGTGCCCCACATGAAGCCTATGGCATGTTTATATCCAAATTGGTATCTTTCCACATCAACTAGATGGACAGTTGCTGTTCCACTTCCTAACCTAGGAGTCATGGGCATCACCTTGTGTGAGGCGATGGTTGTGTTAGTACCACAGAAAGAAGTATGTAGAGCTGTGATCATCCATGGAGCACTGTACTTCAGGGGTATATTGAGTGATGACAAAGATGGACCCAGGTCAGATGTGTCCGGGCCTCCCAAAATCTTCAGAGTAAGGGACCTTGTTATATGGAGTGTTGCCTCCATCTCTGGTCTTAAGGGGCCATGTTCATAAGGCTTCTCTCGCCTGTGTCCCAAGACATGTTAGGATAGCTTCCCCATACAGCTGACACCTGGGAATGCTAAGCCTTTGGGCAGCACCTATGATGACACCATGTCATGTGTCAGATCAGACTGTGGTGGGAGCTGTTGGTGTGTCCCTTCTGGGTAGTATGTCCGATGACACAGCCCCAGCACACCATGTCATCTGACACACCCCAGCTCACTCAGGGAGAGCCAGCCTCTACCTGAAGCTACGCGTCCAATTTGTTCCTCCAAAGAATCTGGTGTGAGTACTCCTAAGTAGAAAAGTTGCTTTTGAAAAGTCTTAGTGGTTATTTTCTACAAATGGCTTTCCAAAATCGATCTCTGTAATCCTAGGACTTGAAAAGAAAGCTATCAAGAGCTAAATGGAGACATAGGAGTCATCAAATCTAGCTCCCCTCCTTCAGAGCACATACTGGCAACTTTTGCTTGAATGGTTCAGTGACAAGTGACCTACCATGTCTGTCTCTCTTGAGCCAGGCTGTTACTCATTTGTCGTCTTTCAAATTTCCGAAGAAAATGCAAACATCTCTGACATCTCCACCACCGGATGTCCCTCCAGATGCTTGAACGTGCACCCTAGCCTGTTGGGCACACTCAGTTGTTCTGTATTAGATGGGGTGGTGACGATCTTCCTTGGGTAAGCCCCAGGTATAGTCCTCGGAGCAGACCGCTGACACATGTTGAGGAAGTCTGGTCCCCGAGAGACTGGGTGGTGTTCCTGCTGGTTCCCTTAGAGGGAGAAATACTGTTTGGCTCAGCATTAACAGCCAACCCAGCTGTGCCTCTGGCACTGGGCCTGGTGCTGAGCTGTTCTTTCAAGCAATATCTGCCCAGCCCCCACTGCATTTAGTTCTTAGGTAAGATGACCAGGGGGAGATGGGAGCCTTGAAGGCAGGACTCAGTGCCCATGGTGAGAGTCCTTGTTTTCCTTCTGAAATGTGTAACATCAAGTTGGCTCATGAAAATCCAGGAGTTCCAAAGCACTTGTGTTCTCCACCAAGCTCTCATATTGTGTTCCACCAGTAAGGAACCTCCAGTGGCCTTTGTCCCTCCCCAGCTCTGGTTAATTCCAGTGAACCCTGCTGGGCCTGTGGGCCCTTTGTATATTTACTTCAGGGCACATGAGCTTTGAACTCCCTGGGTTTCTTATGGGGTTACTTTTGGTTGCTTGGCTAGTTAGTTGGGTTAGATTTTAGCATTTTATTTTACTTTTTATTATCTTAAGAATTTTATTGCTGGAGATCAAGCTTTAAAGGTATTTCTTTGTAATTCTTCACTACTGTGCAGAAAAGCATCACTACTTCTGATTCTTTGTCACAGGGAAGTTTCCTACGTTGTCCTCAAAAAGGTGATGCGTGAGGAACTTCCACACAGGGAAAAGAGCCCAGTGCACTGTGAAATGCTTGCAGCATGGAGGGATTTGGTGATGTGGCTTTATATATGTCTCTTACTCCTACAGAATCCATCTTTGATTGCTGAGTTCTGTCACCAAATTGCCCCCCACTTCCCTTGCAAGGTCACCTTTTAAATCCCTGTTTGATTGCGAAGTGGACTTGGCCAAGTAAAAGGCATATTTTCACAAGGAAAAGCTTATGGTTTGGAATCATCTCACAGCTTCATCAGTATTGATTCTGGATGTAATTGCTATAGACATATGTCCTCCTAAAACCATATTTTTCAGAGATGATGCTAAGCTGTCATTAAACTTTATTTCAGTAATAAATGTCCCAGCTTCAATCATTCTAAATTTAAAAACTTTTGCAGGGGTGGTGTGTAGAGCACTTTTACAGATGTGGCCTTCAGGAGGTTAGGAAATGTGCCTGGTTCCCATTGCCTCACCTGGAAACCATCTCTCCACCAGCAATTAGGATCACTTCTAAATGGAAAAAAAAAAAAAAATGAGGCCTGGTGACTCCAAAAACAGCTGTATCTTTTCATATATTAACGAGGAGAGTCATTTTAGAAAAAAAAAATCAGATCTGTATTTTTTAAAAAGGAAAAGACTGATTTTATTTTTCATAAAGTTGAGCATGGCAAAAAGGAATTTGCTGAAATCATGAAATTTTTTGTTTTAAAATGCAAAAGCAGCTGTCGTGTCTAAATGCTTATACAGATTGTATCTTTCCAAATGTTTGATCTCCAGTTGATTTTAAAAGGCTTTTTTACCGTTTTTATTGGTGTTTGGCTTTATATGCTGTGAGGCTTCCATAGTTTTGCACCGTATAGACAGGGAAAAATGAAATGGTGGCCAGTCGAATCTTCTGCCTGTTGTTAAATAATATTTTTTTTTAATTTTTGTTTAAATAATATTTAACTGCTATAATTTTATATTTTGTAAGGGAAGGAAAAGATGGCGTTTTTCTTGGTGTTAGCTTCCTAAACCAAAGGGTGCACATGTCTAGATCAGTCCAGAGTAACCAGGGCCAATGGGTCTCCTCAGCTGCCCAAGCTTTCTGTCGGACATGAAGTGAACAGTGCAAATGCCAGCTGGGACTCAGAAGTGGGGGTGGGTTGCAGCATATAGAGTGGTGCATGGGATAAAACACTGACATCCGGAAGTCACTGTCCCAGAAAGGGCTCTTCCCAATGTGGATATTCACTAAGTCTGGGGCCCAACCTAAGCTTAGCCTGCAGCGTGCTCTGGTAATACAGTGGGGATTCATGCCAAGTCTTGAGCTAGCCGTCAGCACCTCCACCCCTCAGATGAGGTAAATCTCTCAACTCACTCTGACTCATACTGAAATAAGACCTAGACTTCTTCATACTATATGATCAACCGAGACGGCTAAACTTAGCTATTAACTCAGTAGCCTTAAAGTTGTAATCCCATCTGTAAAGGAATCTACCTTCCTAAAGAGCAAAGGGCAGATTATTTTCTTCAAGAAATATTTGTCTCTGGAATCAAATAAGATTCCTAAGAATTTGTTTTAACTTGCGATAAAGTAGCAAAGTAAAATTTGCCCACATTTTATATGTAAATTAGCCATTTTTGTGTGTTTTTTTGTTTTTCTATGTTTGGAATTCAACCTAGGGCCTGGAGCTAATTAGACAGTTAAAAAGGGTTTACCAAGTAAACCAATCATCTAAATGAGATTACAAAGCCTACCTGGGAAAACTGCTAGAATTAAAGAATCAAAACAAAAAACCCTGTAATCCTGCTTTTGCAGTGTGATGCGGTTGTTAAAAATCTCACTAGTCAAAACTGCTCCACTAGAGGTTTCTCTCAAGAGTCGTTTAAGTCCAGGGCGAGAATAACGAGAGCGCAGGGTATTCAAGCAGCCTTGAATGCGGTCTCTGCTCCCTGTGGCACCACTGAGCCACCTGGGCACCCACTCAGCCTGCACCACTGAGCCACCTGGGCACGCACTCAGCCTGCAAGGTGGTTTCTCTTCTCTCCTGGCCCAACCAGCTTACTTCACTGAGGTCTTGGAGAATCAAGCTTCTCTCTCCAGCTAAATTTCCTTTTGCAAAGAGGTCTGAGGAAAGGTGTTGCGGAATGAGCTTGTCCCTGGTGATACATTGGTTGACTGACTGAACTTTGAAATGCTTTTTTTTTTTTCTTTTTCTAGGCCTTGGACATGGCTCGCCCTGTAGAGCAATAGTTCTCAACCTGTGGGGTCACGACCCCTTTGGAGTCATACATCAGATATTTACATTACAATTCATAACAGTAGCAAAATTATAGTTATGAAGTAGCAGCGAAGTAATTTTATGGTCGGGGTTACCACAGCACGAGGAACTGTATTAAAGGGCCACAGCATCAGGAAGGCTGAGAACCAGTGCTGTAGAGTTGTTAATCACTTACACCAGCAGAGGCTAGAAGCATACTGAATGATCCTGAACTGTTTCAGAATCCCTTCCCAAATTGCAACTTGGATTTCTTTGCTCTAAAAGGGAGCCTGGGCTTCTCCTATAAGCAACAAGGGGAATTTCTCCCGTGAGCCTCTGCACTGTCAATCATGGCAAATACACAGTTCTATAGCAAATGCCTGCAGACCCAGCCACCGTGGGCCAGTGTGGCTCAGCAGAGCAGTTCAAGCACAGATCCTACCCTGATACATTCATCCAGACCCCACTCCAAGGTGCAGAGATATCTGTGTTCTGTTCCATATCCTGCCTGTGGCTTGGGAAAGTCAGGCTGATGGGGCTTTAGCTGTCCTGGAGGCAAATAGCAGGCTACTCCATCTTGTCTGATTCCAGCTGCATCGGAGTGAGAGGATGTGACCTGCCTGTGCCTTTCTGACACCCCCCACCCCCAAACTGGGCTCACCAGTAGTGCCCATGGCCCTGCATTGCCATTTTCTGCCCATGTGTGTGTCGCCATTACTTGACTGCCTTCTAGGCAGTCATTTGTGCTTTTCACCTACTGTGCCTGTGACAGGACTTGACAGAAAGTCTACCTCATTGGGGACTGGAGGCAAGGCCACCAGTGACCGTGTGCTTCCACTGGAAAGCACAGAGGCAGCCGGGCGTTGGTGCCACACGCCTTTAATCCCAGCACTCAGGAGGCAGAGGCAGGCGGATCTCTGTGAGTTCAAGGCCAGCCTGGAACTAGAAAGCAAGATCCAGGAAAGGAGCAAAGCTACACAGAGAAACCCTGTCTCCAAAAACAAAAACAAAATCAAACAAACAAAAAAAGCGCAGAGGCATTCTAAACTCCAGCTTTATAAACAAAACATGGCTGCATTTTTCTTCTACCATGTAAGTCATCTGTACATGCCTCCTCGTTTGAGCTCAGTCTGTCTTCATCGTAAGCTGTGGGCTAACAAGTTTTACACAGTAAGTGTATGGATGAAGTATAAATGGATGGGTTGTTGAAGTCGTCTGAGCAGATTCTTTTTCATTATAAACTATGAAATTGAGCTTAATGCACCTAAGCTCAAAGTAACAAAGTTTTCCCCATAATTTAAAACTAACATGAATGAATCATGTTTCTAAATGGTAGGATGTCTTGATAACTTAGTTTTTTTGAGGACTTACTTATGTGTATGAATGTTTACCTGCATGTACATAGGTGCACCAAATGTGTCCTCAGAGGCAAGCATGAGAGTATACAGGTGGTTGTAGGTGCTGGCAGCCAAGCCTGGGTCCCCAGCAAAAACATCAACTTCTGAACCATGTCTCCAGACCCCTGATACCTTGACTTTAACCAGGGCCCAAACAAGGCAAGGCTCCTGTCTTCCAGGAGCCTCCAGTAATACACAAACCATTACCAAAGCCAAATGCGCCCCGGGAAGAAGAACTCAGTGGCAGCTGACACAAAGGGCAGTGTCTCTACTGCACAAATCTAAACAGAATCCATAAAAACAGGCAGTCTAAATGGCGCTCGCTAGGAGGAAGAAGGACAAATAGGTAATCTAGTGTGGGGCGGCTACCCACCAACCCCACAGCTCCCCAGAGTTTTCTTGAGTGACAGAAGCAGGAAATATTAGGTAGAAGGAATTAGATTGTGGAGATAAACAGAAAATACAGGATAGCCTCGAGAGGGCCTGGAACCTATTCCAATCTGGCCTGACTGTCTCTGTTCCAGGGTATTTATAGAAATGCCAAGGGGTTGGAGCAAAGATCTCCGCCCAGCACAGCCAAGTGCAGACCATCTCAGACACCTGCACTCAGGCCAGTGGTCCTAATCATCCTCTCTATGTGGACCTGCTGGGTAAAGCCATGAGGAACCTGAAAATGGGTTCCCACAATCTAGTCACTCAGCCTACTGTTTATTTGTTTGAACATTTGTGTGTGTGTGTGTGTGTGTGTGTGTGTGTGTGTGTGTGTGTGTGTGTGTGTTGGGGGAGTGTTCATGTGCCGTGGGAACAGACAGAGGTCAGAGGACAGTCTCTGGTGTTGGTCCTTGCTTTCTGCTTTGTTGGAGATAATGTCTCTTGTTCCTCCAATGAGAATGTCAGGCTAGCTGTCCAGCAAGCTTCCAGAAGTCTCCTGCATCCACATCCCATCTCTCTGCATTGGGATTATAGACATTCAAGTTATATGCCCAGCTTTTATGTGCATTTTGGGGATTCGAACTCAGGTCCTTACACTTTCTCAGCAAGCACTGTTCCCCATTGAGCCACTTCCTCAGCAGTGAACTTACCATTTTAACTTACCAGGTTGGCTAGAATTTGATAGCAAACAAGCTGTGTTGACTTACATTCTAAAAGTTATTCACCAAGTACCCCAAAGACAGTCCTGGACTCTGGAAACTAAACTATGACAGTGAAGTATTTCATGTAAATTTTTCTAGGTTCTGTGAGTACATGTTCCTTTAAATTTTGTTGTTGGTGGTATTTTACTCTTTCGGGGGACCTGCCACCCAGCTCCCAAATAAACTCACACACACAGGCTTATTCTTACTTACGAATGCCCAGCCTTAGCTTGGCTTAGTTTCTTGCCAGCTTTCCGTAACTTATCCCATCTACCTTTTGCCTCTGAGCTTTTCCTGTTCTCTTCCTCTTACTCCATGGCATGCTGAGTGTGTAGCTGGGTAGCTGACCCCTGGAGTCCTCCTCCTTCCCTGGCTGCTAGATCTCCTTTTCAAATCCTCTTCCTTGATTTCTTCTTCTATATATCCTTTATGCCTGCCAGCCCTGCCTATCCTTTGTCCTGCCTTGCTATTGGCCAGTTCTTTATTAGACCATCAGGTGTTTTAGACAGGCATAGTAACACAGCTTCACAGAGTTAAACAAATGCAACATAAACAAAAGTAACACACCTTAAAATAATATTCTACTACAATTCCCCCTTTTTGTCTAAATAAAAGTGAAAGGGGCCGGGCAGTGGTGGCAGTGCATGCCTTTAATCCCAGCACTTGGGAGGCAGAGCCAGGCGGATCTCTGAGTTTAAAGGCCAGCCTGGAAAGAAAGAAATGAAAGAAGGAAGGAAGGAAGGAAGGAAGGAAGGAAGGAAGGAAGGAAGGAAGGAAGGAAGGAAAGGAATTTAGCTTAAACATAGTAAGACTATATACAAGAAAAATTATCAAATAAGGATTACATTCACAATATTTTGTCCATTTGTAGTTAGCATATTCAGAGAAAATAATGCATTGTCTACCCTATCTTAGTGGATCCAAAATTTTACACCTAATTTACTTTCTATTATAACTAAGAAAAACTGCAACTATAACTATCTAGTCTTCAACTCCATCAGAGACCCAGAAGGATGTAATATTATCCAGTCTACAACTCCATCAAAGACCCAGAAGGGCATAATATTATCTAACAACAAAGACATTTGGTTGCCGGGACAGTCACTCAAACTTCCTCTGCAACATTGGGGCATCTGTCTTCAACCTACAGGCCTAGAGTATTTGGCAGACTTCTCTCTGAAGCAGGAATTTTGGACTGTTCTGCTTTCATTGTCAAACTTCATTAGTCATTTTACTCTGTGTTCTGCAAAATGTCTGGCAGTTCCTTCTGTGGAGCAGGAACCCTGAAGGACTGTTCTGCCTTGTTTGGACAAAGTTCAACAGTCTTTTTTCTGTGTGTTCTGCATGTCCAGTCTGCACAGCACATTGTCAGAAGTAAAAGGCAAGAACAATTTATTTGCCCAGTGGCTAACCTTGCCACAATGAAAGCAAACTCCATAAGGAGTTTCTTCAATGCCCATCATCTCTCTGAAATAAATTGGTGCTGCTAGGGGCAGATGTGTCTCATTGTCATGAAAAACTTTAAGTTAACAAAACATTTTTTTTTTTTTTTTGGTTTTTCGAGACAGGGTTTCTCTGTGTAGCTTTGTGCCTTTCCTGGAACTCACTCTGTAGACCAGGCTGGCCTCAAACTCACATAGATCCTCCTGACTCTGCCTCCCGAGTGCTGGGATTAAAGGCGTGCGCCACCACCGCCCATCAACAAAACATTTTAAATGCCATGTTCTATAGGTCTTTGAAAGGTTTGAAGACCATCTATCTATCTAAAATATATCAATTTAACCTAGAAAACATACCTAACATGTCTACAATTTTGATTGTTATGAATGACTAACTACAGACCTATGTTCCTTGATTGTCATATATAGTTTATAATAATAGCTTTCAAAAACTATAACTTTACTTTACATTTTAAAATAAAGCACATAGGTACAATAACTTAACCAAGAGTAGAAACACATATACAATATGTGGTTTTAAAAAAAAAGCAACCTTAAATTTGTATCAATATACAAAAACCCCTTAGATAAGAGTGAAAACATATACAGTGTAACAAAAATAACTTAAATTTATGTCAACATACGAAAATCCTTTAACCAAATTAGAATATATATAGTGCTGTAACAAAAATTACCTTAATTTGTATCAATATACAAAAGTCCTTACAAATACAAAATACTTGAGATCAATAATGGTCTCTTAGTTTATAGTAGATAAAACAATCTACCCTATTATTTAAAGTAGATTCAACAATCTACCCTTCCATCTTATCATTCCTATATCCCTTTCTTTTTTTCAAAGAGATCCCTGAATGTAATATCATTTGCACAATTTCTTCCCTTGCCAATACCAGTAACAATAAACAAACCCAATAAATGATGGCAAGCATCCATAACCCACCAAATGACCAAATACCATTCTTCCCACCTTTTAGGAATATGGGCTTCATCCACAAAATTACTTCCTGTTGTTTGGGGACAATGAAATTCTGAAAAAAACTGAAATGTTGACCCAAGTCCTGAGAAAATATTGTGATCCAGGTAGAAGCATTGTAGGGCCCCATCATCCTTTTGGAGACTTCCAAGATTGCTGTCAAGAAAATTTATTGTTAACTGTGGAAGACTTAAACATTATTAATACCAAAATGGAAAGTTTAAATTTTAAGATAGTGATATACCTAAAGAAAAACTTCAAAAAGTCAAAATAAATTTTGAGGGAAAGAAATCTGTGACAATAGTTCCCAGATTTTGGTTTTCTTCTGTCCCATACCATGGCTCTTCTGATAGGAGACAGAGACTCTGAATTTTCTTTTAACAACATGCTTGGGTTTAGAGAGGGAGAGAGCCACACTCCAACTCCAAAGTCAGCTTTGGTTTATAATTGAGTAGGGACAACAAATATTTCAAGAGCTAAAGAGATTTTACCCTGTAGAAAGTAATTATATCATCATACCAGATTGTTTCTTTTCTTGGTAATTTTTTCCAGACAGTTCTCTCTTCTTCTTTAGATGTCTATCTGTCCAAAGGTCAGTGAAGTCTTCAAAATGGATAGTTTGATTTTCCTGTAAAGACAAAAACAAAACCCTGCCCCAACCCTAATTTGTTGAGGTTTTTTTTTTTGATATGTTCAATTGCCAACTCAATTGATGAATTATCATTAAACCAGTCCTCACTGTAAGCTGTGCACTAAGTGAAAAAAGATTGTTGAAGTAGTCAGAGCCAATGTATCAACCAGTGTTGGAGAAGGTGGCAGAGGCACTGTTGGAATGAGAAAAAAAGCACAACAGAGCCAGGCTTGGTGGCACACACCTTTAATCCCAGCACTGGGGAGTCAGAGGCAAGTGGATCTCTATGAGTCCAAGACCAGCCTGGTCTACAGAGTGAGTCCCGGGCCAGTCAGGACTGTGTAGTGAGACCCTTTCTAAAAAATAAAATAAAATAAAAATCTCATTTTCCAAGGTCAGTTTCTGGGGATGTTATAAATGTTCAGTCTATGATAGAAGAGACTCATTCCTAGAAATTTTTTCTCCATAACTAATGACACAAATGAGCTAAATATATGTTCAGCCCTAGAATCTGAAACAATTCATATTTGTTAGTAAAGCCTTGGTTGAGTAAAACTATGGACTATCTTATGGACACTAACAAGAGTGATGTAGATATTTATAAACTAGCCTTTAAAGACAGTTAAGACATTGAGTGAAAGAATAATTTAAAAATAGAATAATTATATACAATGCACATATATATGCATATATATTTAGAATGAGTTTTTTTCTTTTTGAAAGTTATTACATCACACACACACACACACACACACACACACACACACACACACACCACGACTCTCACCTCAAAGGGGATAAGAGATAGTTCACTCTGGAGCCCAATGTGAGTAACCATTCCCACTCACAAATGAGAGGGACCACAGATTTAGGTTACCTCAAATTCTAATGTGGCAAATAGTTGAGTTTTTTAAAAAGTGAAAGAACACAGAAAGTCACAAATTGAGGCACTTTTCAAGTAGAAGCATTAAGTAGGTGAGTTGAAGCATCCTTGATAGGCCTCATGCTAGCTAATGACTCTTAGGCTTTGGGTGGTTAAACTGGAGTCTTGTTAAGTTAATAAATTCTGTTGGTCACAGGGTGATAGGTCCGATACAGAAGTGGCCAAGGAACGGCTATTTAGGAGGCTCAAGATAGCACAAGAAATACTGTAATTAGGCTCTGGACCTGCAACACTCCAACTTCTCCAAGGTCTCTGATGTTTTTATCAGTCAATCAGCCTCACACACAGTTCAAGGCAAGGTGAGGTTTCTTTCAGGAACTTCCGCTCACAAGGGATAGATGTATTGCGATGGTACTCACACACCAAACTCCCTCCCTCATCCTCTTCGAGACTTTACTTAGCTTTCTTTTTCCAGCTAGTTCCCTCCCTACCCCCATGCCTTTTTGTTGTTGCTTGGTTTTGCTTTTTGACAGGCCTTGCACACGTGCTGTGTGCTCATGCTTGTGACAGGCATGCCAGAAGAGAGCACATCACAGCGTTCCTCTCTACCCTCCAGCTCTCACAGTCTTGCTGCTCAGTTTTCCATGACTTCCCCGGGAGCTTGGAGGGGGTGACAGAGATGTCTCCTCTAGGGCCAAGCACTAACAAGTGCATGAACTGTCCCCCTGCAAACAGAAGAGGATCACTGGCCCAGGCCGAGAGGCGCTTCTGTGGCTATCAGCACAGATATTTAGAAAGCAGCTTGGCTGTGTGTCCAGTTAGCACAGTAGTACGTTCTCGTTCAGTGTCTGTGACTTCCCAGCTGTATTGGTTACTTTTCTGTTGCTGTGGTAAAACACAAAGGGAGCAAAGGGAATGAGAGTTTATTTTAGATTCTGGTTCCAGAGGGATAAGAATCCATGGTGACAGGGCAGAAGCAGTGATCAGCAGGCATGGTGGAGGAGGACCAGGAAGCTGAACTACAAGCAAGAAGAGAGAGAGCCATCTGGGATTACTAAGAGTATTTAGAATTAATACTAAATACCCTGGCAGCCTGTCTGGTGACATGGCACCTCCCCGGGACAGTCAATAGCCTGGCAGTAAGGCTTGCTTCTAGTACCAGAATGTAACTCCAGGTCTCCATACACACAGGAGCCCTCAGGCCTACACATCCTTGCCTTAGCCAGATCTACTCAATGTCAGCTGGTCAGGGTTCTACCCAACACTGAGTCAGGGAGAAGCGGCTAGTTCTTCATGGACATTCCAGGAGTCTTCTGTGAGTTCTAGCATGGTCCCCCAGGCAAGTCCCTTCTCCCACCTCTCTGCTACACCTCTGTAGGGCTCTCTTTTCTCAGAAGCCAAAGGCCTGTGGTGCCAGCTTCCACCCTCAGGGGAAAGTCCACTATTCACCAATTGTGGAGGCTGAAAGGAAGCAAGCTGCTTGAGAGGGGGCTGGGCAGTGGCTCTTTCCCATCTGCTGGGACAAGTCTCCACCAAGATAAACAGGAGGCTATTCACCCTGGGAATTCCCAGACGTGTTTCTTTTTAACTGGAAGAAAGGGATATCCTGACATTGATCCATGACATGGTCCCTGCTAGGAATCTTTCCAGACCCACAAGAGGAAGGGCCAGGACATGTGCTGTCCTGTTAACTGGACTGGGCCAGCTGGAGTGAGGACCAGAAACAGCTGGACTTAGCTTTGAGGGATGAAGCAAAGGGAAATCGATCCTGGGATGCTGGCTGGGGAAACAGCTCCAGAGCCAGGCAGCAGCAGCGTGGCAGAGGCTGAGCTGTCTCCTCTCTGCATCCATACTGGATGGAACCACACTGCTCATATCCCAGGCTGGGTGATAAGATGTGTGCCAACCTCAGACATCCGGAAGCTCCTTGAGCTGCTTCTGCCTGGCTTGCCTCCAAGGGTGGGGTTGAGAATGGTAGGCGACATTTTCTCCATTGCCCCTCTTCTGCAGAAACACTGGTAGTCAGGTTCTCAACACCATGGCCACCACTCCATGACCTGCTCTCACTGTCTGGCCCATATCACCAACTTATTTGTGAGGTCCATGTGCACTCAGGCCCCTGGGAATAGGAACTCACCAGGTCTGGTAGCCGTCAGCCCCTGCACCACTCCCTGGGATCCAGGTTTCCTTAGAGAACCATTTCTATCCCCATGCCACCCTCCCCTGGGAACCCGGAGTGGGGTGCTGACTCCTGGTGTCTCACGCTTCTGCCTGCATTGCAGGCCTCTTAGTTTTCTCACAGTGATCTGATTACCCCACCATTGCACACTCAGACACTTGATAGTGAGCTGTTTCATAGCCGAAATATGACTGTTTCCTGCTGTTGAACGGAGCATAGACTGTAGGCCTTCCACCATGAACAACTCTCTGATTGTGCAGCATAGTGCTGGGAGGCTGCAGGTGAGGGAAGCCATGCATGTCTGAGGGAGCAAGTGGCCTCAGGCTCCTCATGTCAGACCTGCAGTCAGGGCATGTTGTGCCCTTCCTGCCATCCTATGGAGAGAAAGGGAGCCACTATCCAGGCTGGACACCTCAGAGCTGGCTTCCACTTGGGCTGTCCTGCTGTCTGGCCTTGCCTGGTCCTTTGCTGACCATGCAGGAATGGTGTTCACAGGACAGAAAGTAACTGTGTTGAGGAAGATTGTTAAGAAGTGACACGTTGGCTGGGAGGATCTGAATTCAAACCCAGAACCCATTTAAAATGCCAGGATTGGTGGTGTGTGCTTATAATCCCAGGGCTGGGAGAGCAGAGACAGGTGAATCCCCAGGTGCTTGCTCACCAGCTAGCTCAGACTCATATGGCAAACTCCAGGCCCATGAGAGACCAGTTTCAAAAGAGAAGGCAGTGACAACCGACTGACGACATCTCAGGTGTTGTCCACATCACAAGTACACATATGCACATGCACACACAGACACACACACACTTGTATACATATACATACATATACACGTATACACACACAGACATATACATACACACAAACTTACATATACATACAGACACAAACATACACAATGCATATACACAGAGACACATACAGACAGACACACATATGCAAACATGCACACATATACACACAGACATACACCATACATATACATACAGACACACATACACACCTGTTGTACATCCCAGAGGCCCACACAAAGGCAGGAGAAGCCCTGGGGGTCAGTCTCCAGAGACAGAAACAGGGGGCAGTCCCAGAGTAGAGATGGCCGCTGGCTGGCCTGGGGAGACAGGTAGAGGGGTAGAGCTCTTGGAAGCTGAGATGGGCCTCAGCTTGTTTTGCCGGCGTGGTGCCGGTTGGCTCTGAGTGGATGTGCTCTCTGGCAGGCTGGAGCTTGCTAAGAAGAGCGGCTGAGCTCTGGGTCATCATCACACTTGCTCAGGTTCTCACTGCTCTGTTGGAGGGAAGCAATGGCAGATTGGAAGCCATGACCGTTGGAGGCCAGACCTCTCCCCAGCACTCTTCTTCCCAGAGGGCTTCCATTTCTCCTCTTCCATCTGGGCTGCATCTACCCTTCCCAATGCTGCTGCTGGTGGGACTGCTGGTTTATGTCACAGTTCTCTGCTTTTTTTTTTTTTTTTTTTTTCTGGGCAGTCCATAAGTCTTTCCTTTCTCTTTAACCCTGCCACCCACTCTCTGGACTCAAATAAATCTCCTGACCTCAAGGAACAGTCTACCTCAAAGTCTTCTATGGAAGGTGAGAACTTACTTTGACAGCCTCTTAAACCCAATCATAACCCTACTTGGGTCATGAATCAATAGAGAACATTGAATCAGTAGAGAAAACCATAGGCAACAGTGAGAAGGCTCTGATCACACAACAACCAACAATGAATTCAAAATCAAATGTGTGACGGTGAGTCAGAGGTGTCTGGCAGTGATCGCCTGTGTTGCTTTGGGTAGCTTCACTGCAGCCTTGGTTCTGAACCCACCACACGGTGCACTTTGTACTGCACACATCGTCAAGGCACACGCTGCCAAGGAATGCTGCCTGAAACACCTCAGCTTAGACAGCTTGGCTCTCACCCTGCAGTTCCCCTTGTAAGTTATGTGACTTCTATCCTCTGGACCTCAGTTTCCCAGTCTGTAGATGGGAGAGCCTATGGGCAGCACCTTACAGATCGTTGAAAGGAGCCTAGAAGATCCAGCTGTGGTTGGACCTGGAAGACCCAGCTGTGGTTGGACCTGGAAGATCCAGCTGTGGTTGGACCTGGGCTTCCAGTCTTCCACGGTGCCCATGTCTAATGGGCTCTGTATGATCTCCTGGAAAAGCCAGCAGCCCTGAAGAGGTACCCTATCAAACCATAATGGCTTGGTCTCGGGAGGCCATTTGATAGGCACGGAACGCACATACAGCATGGGTTTAAAGTGCACAGTTAGCAGTTGAATACGAAACTGCGAAGCACTCCCTGGTCCTAAGAGTGTTGCTAAGCCTGAGTGTTTGCTGTTTGATATGCTCACCAGGAGGAAACAGAAATATCTAAGTTGATTGAGTTGTATTGACCATGATGTAGTTAAACTATGTGGAAAGTGACTGGATCTCTGTAGAAACTTGTGGTGAGATATTGCATGCCCTAATAAAATTTGCCTGAAGATCAGAGAACAGAACAAGCTGCCACTAGATTAAACAGAGGCCAGGCAGTGGTGGCTCACACCTTTAATCCTAGCACTCAGGACACAGAGATCCAAATGGATCTCTGTGAGTTCAAAGCCACCCAGGATTACATGAGATTGAACTCAGTCTAGGAGAGAAACAGAGCCAGGAAGTGGTGACGCACACCCTTAATCCCAGCACTTGAGATTTTATGTCTTTGCTTGGGAAGCACACATGCCTTTAATCCCAGGAAATGATGGCTGGGTGGAGAAAGGTATATAAGGCGTGAGGACCAGGAACTAGAAGATTTTTAGGCTGAGGGGTCCTAGAGGTAAGGGGTGGCTTGTTCCTTTGTCTCTCTGATCTTTCAGCATTTACTCTAGTATCAGGCTCCAAGTGTTTTACTATAAGGCCTGATTGAGATTTGAGCAGCGGAAACTGGGACAGCCTCTTTCTCTTGTAAATGGCTGTGGCCACGTGGAAGTCTTCTGTAGTTTCTTGTCCTCCAGCATCAGGCAATCCCACAGCAGAGCCTGGACCTCTCTGCCTCTGGGCTGTGAGGCTGGGACAAGGCTCTTCAGAATGAAGACGGGGCAATCTGTAGCCCTTGCCAAAGTCTGTGGAGTAAATACTCCCAACATGGCTGGTCCTGGTCACCTGCATGACATGTCTGGCCCAGAGGTGGTGAGGATCTGTACACCAGGACCCCCCTCAGCCTATGGTAATGAGATTAACCACATGTTTTGGGGGAGAACTTTTCCATTCTTCAGGCTTCTCAAGTTGTCTAAGGACCCCTGTGTCAAGTCTCTAAGCAAAGAGGAGTGAGACTGATCATAATTGTCTTTTCTGTGGGGGGTTGCTGTGGTGAGCCCTGCTGTCAAGTGGCCTCTGCTTAGCCCCACCACAGGAAAGGATAGCAAGATGACTGTGGCACAAAACTGGGCCACAGCATCTCACTCCCTGGAGGAAAGTGAGCATAGGCTGGTTGAGAATAGTTTTTGAAAGGTCATGGGATGGGTGACATTTTTATAAGAGTATTAGTATTATTCTGTGTGGAGGCCCTTAAAGGTTTCCTAGTGAGATCTGAGCTTGCTTCACCCAGCAGGGCCACATTAGGGAATAGCTTGACCACATGTGTGGTTACCAGGTGATTGGGAAGGGTTTGCACTTGGCTGTGCTGGGGGAGGTCTTTTGCTCTGCCCCTTGGCATTCCTACCAATAGCCCTTTAGAAAAGAAAAAGGGGGGCAGTGGATGAGTATCCAGGCCCTCCTGAGGCTATCCTGTGTTTCTACCTGTCTCTCTCCCTTCTGTCCGTCTATCTAAATCTCTTATCCCTCTCTCCTCAAGAGGACCCTGGGGTAAAATGTGGGAGCCGGTCTCCCAGTTGGCCTCCCACAATTCTGCACAAGGAACAGCTTGGAACGCAAAGAGGAAACAGAAGGGTAGTTAGGAGGGCACAAAGTGAGTCCAGATGCTGCAGGACAGAACTGTGGCATAAAGTTTGCTTCCATTTGGAATGTTCTCCAAAGAGCCATGTGTTAAAGTCTTGGGTTTGGGTTTGGCACTGTTGGGAGATGTGGGACTTTAGGAAGTGGGACTTTGGGGGAGATTAGAGGTCATTGGTGGGATGCTCCTGAAGGGGGTTATAGGACCCTAGTCTCTTCCTCTTTGTTCCATTGTAGTTCCTGCTACATACCTCACCACTGACCCAACCCAGCCAGTCCATCACAGGCTGACACCTAAACTGAAAGATCAAACAAATGTTCTCTTTCCATGAGTTGATTACCCTGAGCATTTGTTATAGTACTGAGAAGCTGACCTTCCATTTGCATCTCAGTTGTCGGCTTACCCTCAGTTTCCCAGTAGGTACCAGCCCTGCCTGGATAAAGCCTTGAGGCTGAGCACTACTGCCAAGCCAAGGCCCACAGGATTTACCAGGATCTGAGAGTGTGTCACTAATCACTGGCTTATCCTTTCTTCCTCTCGAGAACTTCAGATGGCTGGAAAGATTCCCTCGGTATTTCAGAAGAACATAATTGAGCATTTTGAGGGGAGGATGCTTGCAGAAGTTCAAATTAAATGCTATATCAGGAGATTATGGGTACCACTGCCAAGAAGAGCCAGTAAGAAGGGCTGCTAGTGGCAGAAGTGTTCAGCTGAATTATCAGTGAAGCCATGCTGAACCAGCAGGGCTGGATGTCAGGAGTGGGGTGCGGGTGGGAGTAAGCAGTATCTTCTTAGTACCTCCACACGGTCTCCATCTGTCCCCAGCCCTGTCCCTGGGCCAAACAGATCAGAGGAGAGCTGGAAGCTCTTCTGCCAAGAACCTTGTAGGACCCCCGACATTCTCAGCAGTGGACATGGAGGACAGGCCAGCAGACCCTTGGCACATGGCCTCAGGAATCCCCAGCAATTTTCTCTGGAGCTGTCATCTACTGCCAAGGATTTTATCTCCTTCTCCCTAAAGTCCTGGCCATAGAATGCCTTCTTCGGAGACTTCTAGGCTAGGAGAGGGGCACCTAGGCTTGCTATAGGCCCCATAGGCTCTAGGCTGGCTTGAGGGACCTATTGGGAGCTTCCACAATTTCCTGGAATCTCTTGAAGAACAACACTAGCATCTGTATGATGGCACTTTAGCCTGATGGCCAAGAAGCCAGTCAATACATGTCATGTTGAAGACCCAAGCACTACATCCATGCCTTCTATGTCTCTTGAGTGATTGCAGTGTTCCCAGATCACATCCCCATATCTTACCAACTCTAGGGTAAAGTTGGGTCAAAACCTTGTCCCCAAGGTGGGGCCCCAGACCTGGTACCAGGCAGGGGACTTGATACTCACTGCCTGTATCTCAGCTCTGAATCAAAGCAAGTTGTGCTATTTGGAAAGGTTTTGGGGCCATGGGGGACCCAGGGCCTAGGAAGCAGAAGTAGGCTTCCTCAGGCATTGTAGGTGATAGCAGTTCCTGGTTCTAGTCCAAGCTTCTTGCTCCCTAAGCTGTCAAGATGTGAACAAGCCACACTAAAATTCCTGGCTAGCACAGATGGAGCTGCTCTAGCTACCATCTGTCTGTGGCTATCCCACCGTGATGAACCTGTATCTTCTGAAACTGTGAGACAAAGTAAACTTCTCCTCAAAACAAACAACCCAAAGGTAGTGGCTAGGGTTTGTCCAACACCCTCCTTATAGACCCTCTTCTGGTCCTCTAACTTACAATGGGATTTCCATTTTCAGATGAGGAGACTGAGGCTGGAGGTCAAATAACTATTAAAGCCAGACACCAGACACCAGTGCACCAGTGCTGGTTTTTGTTAGGGGTGTCTTTTTGTGTGTTGTGAATGTGTTGTTCTGATTGATTGATAAATAAAACATTGATTGGCAAATAGCCAGGCAGGAAGTATAGTATAGGCGGGATAAGCAGAGAGCAGAATTCTGGAAAGTGGAAGGCTGAGTCAGGAGATGCTGCCAGCTGCCGCCACCATAGCAAGCAAGATGTAAAGATACCGGTAAGCCACGAGACACATGGCAAGGTATAGATATATAGAAATGGGTTAATTTAAGATATAAAAAATAGATAGCAAGAAGCCTGCCACGGCCATACAGTTTATAAATAATTTAAGTCTCTGTGTGTTTACTTGGGTCTGAGTGGCTGTGGGCCCAAGCGGGATTAGAGAAAACACCAACTACAGGTTTTGAAACTGGATTTGTTTATCTCTGCAACCCATGTGCTTTCTGTTCATGCTTTCTCTCATCAAAGCCACTAGGATGCTCCTCTCACCATCCCCCTAGTATCCTGTTCCCAAATTATTCATATTTTCTATGGTCACTTAGTCATCCAGAAAGGGCTGTCATTCCAATGAGCTGTCCCAAAGGTCCAGTGGAGGACAAGTACTCTCCAGTGCCTTCATCATCAGGAACCTGGTTGAGAGGGGCCAGAGAAGCTGGCTCTCTACTGGAAGTCTTCCTAGCCCTCATCACCAGGGTTGGCACACCCAGATAACACAATACAGGACCCACTGGAACCAGCAAATTACACATCTCTATGGCATTCAGAACCAAACAATCACTCTGAATCTTGCCCAAGCACTTGCCCTGGCACCCGCTGAAGGCTGGAGAGAGAACTGAGCTAGCTATAGGTGAGCCAAGAAGAGTAGAAGGTTGGCAAAACTGAAAATTAGGCTGGCATGAGGGAGGAGGACCAAAGGTAAGATGGACAGCCATCGGCATCCAGGCTTGTCTTTGCAGCCCTTCTAAGTCTTCCCTCTTGGCACATCACAGGCAGGGAGGACTGAGGGACTGTTGGGTATCTCACCCTAAAAGGTTCTTCCACCAGAAGAGAAGACAGGGAAGGGGGCATCCCTGTGCCTCTGGTATGTAGACTCCATGACAGTCTCAGAAAATTTCTCCATCTAGAGGAAAAAGCACAGGAGTTTTGTTGCCCTTCTTATTTTCCAGAGAATCAGTTCTGGGGATAGCCATGTGCCCTGGACAGGAGGCCTGAGACTGTGAAGCTGTGTCTCCTCCTGCAGGGCTGGTGGCTGGTGGCCGTCTGTAGTGTCTTCTGTCACTGGAGCAGAGCCGCCCTCAGTCCCCATAGAAATGCTGCAGGGGGAGCCCTGCTCAACCCTGTCACTTCCTCAGAGACACCCCCCCCCAAAGTTCCTGAATGCCCACTTCCTCCTCCCTGTGCTCATGGTTCAGATCATTTGTGGTTCCTTGGCTCTCTGGCTTCAGGTACTAAGTAATTTTGTTTTCCAACAAAATGTGGGAGTTCCCAGACTTCTGAGCTGCATGTCACTATGTTTTTGGGATATCTGCAGCCACTCAGCCTCATTCCCAGATTCCAAAAAGGGTGGCAGCTAGCCTCTATAAGAGTCATCCCTGGATGACAAAGTTTACTACTGTGTTGGCAGTGGTTCCCAGAAGCTTCCAGGACCTACTTGGCATGAGCTTCCTGTTGTGGAAAATTACTTTAACTGTGTAAAGGTTTGTTACATTTATTTATGCTGCTCTAGATTAATAATGTAAGGACATGTGTTTAATTATGTAAAGATATGTTGCATCTGTTTCACCTTGCCTGCCTAAGGCACCTGATTAGTCTAATAAAGACCTGATTGGTCCAAAAAAAAAATGAACAGCCAATAGCTAGGCAGAGAAAGGATAGGCGGGGCTAGCAGACAGAGAGAATAAATAGGAGGAACAATCTAGGGGAAGGAGAGAGACAGAGAGACGAAGAGAGAAGAGAGGAACCAGAGAAGAAGGAGGAGAGAGTGAGAAGATGCCTGTGGCCAGAAGCCAGGCAAACACCAGCCAGCAGACATGAGAAGCAGAGAAAGTGAGATATCCAGACGGAAATAAAGGTTAAAAAACAAAACAAAACACTGGGACAAAAGGTAGATAAAGAGACAGGTTAATTTAAGTTAAAAGAGATGGCTAGAAACGAGCCTAAAACTAATAAGTCTCTGTGTCATGATTTGGGAGCTGGTTGGTGGCCCAAAAGAAGAAGGCTGGTCCAGCTTTCCCCATCTCCACCATGAAATTCACAGAAGAGCTCTGCCCGGCTTAGTGGCCTTCATAAGCCTCAAACACTGGGACAGGGGCATGATTATTCTGAGCAGGAACAAGGCTCACAAGTAGGACACAGAGGAGTGGCTGGGGTCAAAGGGCAAGTGGTCCTGGGTGGTGTAGAAAAGGTAGCTGAGCAATCCCTAGGGAGCAAGCCCTTAATCAGCATCCCTCCATGCTCCCTGCTTCAGTTCCCACCTCCAGGTTCCTGCTGTGTGCTTCCCTCCCAAGTTCTCTTTGTGATGGATGATAAGCTATAGACTGAAATAAACCCATTCCTCCTCAGGTTGGCTTTGGTCAGGATTTTGTCACAGCAACAAGTCACTGGGACACAGTATTTGCAGAGATCTTTTTTTCTTTCTGAGAATGATCTCACACATTCTGGGAGTTGAGAAACAATGTGTCAGAAGTCGCTATAAATAAATACTTTGCATTCAGACACACTGAGGAAACTGGAGACCTGCCAGATTCCAGCTAAGGACCCCTCAGTGTCACTCTGTCCTGTTTTATTCTTGTCTGTGGCGACAGCAGCAACAATGGGCCACTTTATTTTCAGTAGACAGTTTGTGTCTTCAAAGTCCTTCTAGATACGGTCTATAGAGACACTGACAGATGAGGAAATGCACGTCAAAGATTAAAGGGGCTGGTTCAGGGCCAGTCTGCTTGGCACCAGCCGAAAGGCAAATACGCACTCTCCTACCCAGCCTTAGAGGATTTGCTTGGAAGCTTCCTGTAACACAGAGGCAGCTCAGCTTTAGCAGGTATTGAGTCAGAGTTGAGATATTGATGTCATGACGTGGGAAGGTCCCACGATGCATGACACAGGACATCAGAACTTTCCTTCAGTCACAGGATGAACCGGAAGTGTGTTTGGCCTAGGCTGGAAGCGGCCCTCCACTGAGGTGGAGAGGCGTGGAGGCTGTGGTGATCCTCTTAAGCTTGGGTAAGAACTCAGCCAATGAGTTGGCCCCAAAGACCTGGCCATGCCAGGCAAGTGCTCCATTACTGAGCCACATGTCTCCAGCCCGTGAGTCATCCTCTCAGAACTTTCTCTCTTTCCTTTTGTCTCAGAGAAACACCAGCATGACTGTGGAGTGTCAAGAAAGACTGGTCCATGGCCCATAGGAGTGAGTCCTCAGTTAGGGGTCGGGTCCTTTGTCACACAGTTTCCTGAGCTTTATTTCCTTAAGACAAAGACAAGACTCACAGGTATCAAAGGGGGCATGGCATGCGCATCCCTTGATTTGGGAATCATGAGACTGTACACTGCTGTTTTAAGTTGTATGGTTTGTGGTTTTTGTTATGACAACCTTAAGACTACACCTCCCTCCCTTCCCCCTCCCTCCCTTCCCCCTCCCTCCCTCCCCTTTTTCCTCCTTTCCTCTCTCCTTCTCTTCTTTCATCTTTGTTCGCTTTTGACACAAACAAAATTTGTTATTTCTCAAATTTGTGGTATAGCTAGCCTGGAACTTGCTGTAGAACTGGGGATAACGTTGAAGTCCTTTCCTCCCAAATGCTGGGATTACAGGAGGCCTCCCTCACACAGGGCCCTGACGTTATTTCTGGATTTTGTCAAAGTAAATTAAGACTCTTGGTCAGTGGGAGACTTCCTTTGCCTGGGGGCTGTGGCCAAGAGACCTAGACTCTACCTTTCAACCGCTGGCCCTGTAAGGCAGGGTCTGAAGGTGGCTGTGCTGGTCCTGGGACAGCTATGCTAATCCTGCAGTTGCCATAGCAACTGAGGACTGAGCCTCTCTCTGCCCTGCTTTCTCCTGCTTGTGTTAGTTTGCAGATGCCTGTGACTGTGAGCCCCTGACCCTCCTTTGCATTAACCAGACAATTTCCACTATGCAAAACACTGAACACTGCCTGACTTCCCACCACCGCCAAGGCTCTTTCCGTTTTAAAGGATGACTACTCTCCACCGTTTATTTTAATGATCAATTAACACTTCAGTCAGAATCCACAGGGTGCCAGTTCTTCTTCAGGAATCAATGCCCAGAGGAAGGCTGTGGGTTGGTTCTCCTGGGAGACTCATATAGGGTACAATGGTACCAGATTTTACATCTGACAAAAGAGCTTTGAAGACGTAGCAGCCTGGGCTAGAATGTGCTCCAAGGTCTTCCTTAGGAAAGGGTGAAATGGGGAAAGATGTCTAGGGCATCTTTTCACTTCACATCCCCCCCTACCCCACCCATTCACTTTTTTTTTTTTCTTGAGACAAGATCTTCCTAAGTAGCCTTGGTTGGCCTGGAACTTACTATGTAGATCAAGCTGGCCTTGAACTCAGTTTGACAACTTTCTCAGGGGCTATAGTAGGTTAGTTTACTAGTATGGAGTTGGTTTGGCCTAGCTGCCTTGAGAGACATGCATTATATGCTTTTCAGGTTAGAGTCCATGGCTCCTCAGGCAGTGAAGCATTCAGGCCTCTTTGTGTCTCTCTGTATGCCCCCTTAGTAGTCAAGGGAACATGAAAGCTGACAGGGAATTAATTGGTCTTAGACGTTACTCTTGTATACCCTGTATGACTTGCAAACGTTACTGTATCCTGGCACCTACGGGTGTATTGATCCTGGCAATTGCCACTATATTCTGATTCTGATAAAGGTATAAAAAGTCTGGTTGCTCTCAATAAAGTTGTCACAGCCTCAGTTATGCTGTGGCCCCTCCAACCTGACCTGATTTCCTTCCTCATGACCATATCCGATGACCTTGACGTGGTAAGTAAGTGTAGGTACTTGCAGTCATGGTTTGTTGTTGTTTTTTTAAAACATTTGTTCCAAGTGCTTCACTTGGGGGTGAGGGGAAGAGGGCCGGGAAGGGGAGCACAGGGAAGCAACACCCTGAAATCTCACCTCACTCACAACCTCAGAGCACATCCAAATGTTCTGAGACCCAAGAAAGTAAAAGCCAGAGCCTAACTGAATCTACAATAGGAGTCTCCCATCTCCCAGTGCCTGTGTGTGTGTGTGTGTGTGTGTGTGTGTGTGTGTGTGTGTGTGTGTGTGTTATCCCCCAACCCCAGTACACAGACACAGGGTACTGACTTATTATGACTTATTCCTCTGTTTGCTCATCTATCAAGCAGGCCTCAACCCAGGGGGGCAGAGGCAACATGAGACAGAAAGTCGAAGAAACTCCCCAGAGAGCTTCATGGATGCAGAGGGGAGCTGAACTCTGGAAAGGGGCTCTGAAGAAAGTCAGTCATGTAAGGGAAGACAGGGAGAAAACGGCTTGTGGAGAAACAGGGTTCTGGACAATCAAAGTGTAGATGCTGAGAGGAAGAGGGAGCAGGAGAAGACTGCGGGTAGAGGACAAAGGCAGAAGGGAGGAGGAAGGGAAAGAAGAAAAAGAGAAAGAGGAGGAAGATGAGGGAACTTGGCAAGTGAGAGGAACACCAGAGTCTTGAACATGTGGAAGCGAGGAACAGGGAGGAAGTGAGGGCCACTGGAGGCAACCAGAGTTACGCACAAACTCAGCCTTGGACAATCTTTCTCCCGGCCAACCACCCCAAGCAAGAATAGGGATCAGCACAACTGTGGCACTCATTTCTAGGCCAACCTGCGCAACCCTGGGCACGAGGGAAGAACACGGAGAGGTTGGCTTGCCCGTGTCTAAGTATTTAAAAAGTTCTGAGAAGCCAGCACATCAGGAAGTTCAAATGCCCTGCTCTCTATCCCGGACAACTACACTCCCAGAACTATCGAGCGAGGTGGGCTTGAGTTTAAGATGTTAGCCTTTGGTGTTCTTGGTCAGAGGCTGAGGCTCTGGGAGAGCTGGCCACAGCCTACCGTATCCCTCCATCTGGGTTCCATCTCACACTGCTGGGGACTCGATGTACACATGGGGCCGTACGTCCAGCTGTTCCCGTCTTCCACAGATCCTGAGAGAAAGACCTGGGAACATTCCATGGTGATCAACAGGCAGAATTAGGACTGTTCTGGTGGGAACTGGGGTGGGGGCGGGGGATCCGGTCCCACCAGATGTAGTCTAACTCTAGGAGGAAGGGCCAGGCCTCTATTCAGGTGCGTTCTCTTGGTTCTATGGACTTCTTGCTCCCGGGGAAGGATAGCAGCCAGAGGAAGGCTAAAGCCAGGGACCCAGCAGCCCCTGTTTTGTGAAGGGGACAGTTTCTATGTCTCATAGCACAGCACGACTGTGACGACATGGGCCAGGGCTCACAAGCCCTGCAGAGTTTCTCCACTGTGGATCAAGATGGATTCCCCGGGCTATGACCCATGCTGCTCACCCAATTCCTCTGCTTCAACTTCTGCATCAAATCTCTGGGCTCAATTCTGCTTCTCTCTTCTCTCCTGTCAGGGCTGAGAAGTAGCACTGTGCTCTGCGGGGGAGGAGGGGTGTCCTTGCACAGCCCTTAGAAGGCCTTAACAGCTCCATCATGATTACCTTAAAATGTGTCTACACATGGCCATGTTTTTTGTTTTTTTGTTTTTTTTCTTTCCACAGGCCTGGCAGTGCTGTCTTTGGAGGTCTGGGTGGGGACCAGTGCTCAGGCAAGGGCAGCCAATCACACAGGACTTAGCCTATCTCAGTGACGCTTGAAAGGGCCTAGTCTTCAGGAAGAGAGGAAGAGGTGGGGCGGGGAGGAGGAGAGGGAAGAGAGAGAAGAGGAGAGAAGAAAGGAAGACGGAAGGTATAGAGAGGGAGAGGAGAAGGAAGAGGGGAGAGAAAAGGAAAAGGTTCAGAGCCGGGGAGAGGAGAGAGAGATGGAGGAGAGCTGGAGGGAGAGAGGGCGAGGAGGGAGGGCAGGGAG
The DNA here is from genome assembly GCF_903995425.1 of Onychomys torridus. Lineage (NCBI taxonomy): Eukaryota > Metazoa > Chordata > Mammalia > Rodentia > Cricetidae > Onychomys > Onychomys torridus. The sequence continues at coordinate 12,617,985 of NC_050453.1, forward strand.
AAGAAGAGCCCCGTCTGTGGGAGGCCTCCATTAAGCCATGGAAATTGTGAGATTTATTTCAAGTCTTAAAATCGAAATATTTTTCCTGGGTTCCCTCCTTGGGAACACTTATGTGTAGGATTAATTTATGACTAAATCTCAAACCAAAACAGTTCGTAAGGCCCAACACCCAATAAAGTCTCCATTTAGTTTCTGCTCACATTTCCTCCCCACCTGGCAGGTCAAGGTCTTCTGGCTCCTGGTGTGTTTTCCATCGCCCCGAAGGCCTGCCCCTCTCTGAGTCTCCACTGCCTTGGGCATCTGCCTCTGTCTACACTGAGGCCCCTGGCAAACATTCACAGCCATGTGCTCAGCTCTACGCCCTGTCTTCTTCATAACACGTCTGTGTCCTGTAATTGGTTTGTACAGTAGTTGTGCCTGCTAACTCCGGGGTTTGACTTAGAGGCTGTGAGGTCCCTGGGGATCCCTGAGCAGCATTGCTCTATCCTGCAATCCCCATAGAGCAGAGAGAGGCCAGGATAGCTCCTCACACAGATAGTCTCTGTTGTAACAATACACAGCTCTTAGACACCCTAACCACAGAGGTCAGGTCAGGACCTGGGAAATCACCTCATTTGACAGGGGGAAGCAGAAAGAAAGTTTCCTAAGATACTTCCAAGTTCTCATTCTAGAGGAGCGATGTTTGCATGGCGGAGACTCCGTGCTTGCTGGTCAAGGCAAGAGAGCCGGCAATGGAACAGATGCAGGCTTGTGTGGGCTCCAGACCCAGCATCCAGGAAGAGCAGACACAGGTGGGAAGTGCCAGGAAGAACAACTGGAGGCTGTGTGGAGTGGTCTCCAAGGCCAGGCTGGGGCAAGGCAGGGCTATGGTGCCTCACTCACCACCTTGGGTTGCTGAGGATATTCCTTGCTTCCTAGTCTAGACCAGGACTTGGGACAGAGCTGAGAAGTAACTTCTTGGCCTTTGACTCCATAGAGCTCTGCGTATTTCCTTATGTGATCCTATTCTTGTGGTCCCTGTGCTGTGAATTCTGGGAATAGCTGTCAATAGCCCCTCCCACCTCAGATATGTGTCGCACAACTGTCCCTGTCTCTCCTTGCTCTGATAGAATCAGCTCTCTCTCTAGGACGGATATCATACTACAACCTTCCCCAGCCCACAGAACCTAGAGGTGGAGTCCCATTTTCTCCCCTCGCCCCTTCTCCCTATTGTGCCTGTAGGCAGAGGGACTTCTTGAGGTACCCTTAGGGTTGTTGCTAACTGCCCAGAGCCTTTCCCTCTCCTTCACTGTTTCAGTGAGTGGCTTTGAGTCAGTCTTAGCGCTGACAGACTGGGGTTAGAGGAAGGCAAAGGAGTAGGGAGGTAACAAAGACAGGAGGGGGGGGAGGGAGGAGGGAGGGGGAGCATTCTCCTCGTCCGCCTTCCCCACTGGCTCCCACTGAACTCCAGTCACACCACAGCTTTGTCACTATCAATCAGTGTGCTCCTCCTCCACAGCAGTTGACTGCAAGGAGCAGGTCTCCTCTGTGCTTTCCCACTGACGCTGCCCGCGCTGGGGTTGCTGCCCATGTATTTAGACATTGCATGGCTCTCTCCCTTACTGTGTGCTCTGCTGGAAGGCCTCCATTGCAGACCTCTTGCATCCCTTGCTCCCTGTTTGAATCACCTGGCAAACTCAGCTCTGGCCAAATCAAAATGCTGACCTCTTTGTGTGTCAGCTGGACGTGGCCAAGGACACCACATGTGGAGTCATACTGTCTCAGGTTCACGGCCATCAGCCTCAGCGGGGCATCAGTGGTGCGCAGCAAGTTCAGTCTGTTCGCTTTCCCTCTTCAAGAGTGTCATATCTCACAGCCCCTCTCTCATTCCTTCGGTGCCTCCCTCCCCTGCTGACTCCCCACTGACCACTTTGATAACCAAGGAGTGATAAACAATAGGAGCATGGTACTGGAACACTCACCATGGCATCCACAGCCCTCCTTCATTCCTGCCCACCTCTCAGCCTTCCTTCCCGTTGCTATGGAAGAAGCTTTTATGGAAACTGAGGCTCCATTTTCCTGCATTAGGACATCTCCTTCACTAACACTTGCCATTGTCACACTGCACAGATTCTGTGGCTCCTGCACACGGAGGGTCTGCCGGATCATCCTTCTAACAGCGCGTACTCACTTGGTGTTGCTAGCAAGATTTCAAACTTTTCCATTACACTATCTGTTGTGGTGATCTGTGACCGGGTGATCTTTAATGTTTCGATTTGATTGTTTGGGGCATCAAGAATGATGCCCACAATGGATGGCGAACCCAATTCCTAAGTGCTGGGTGTGTTCTGACTGCTGCTTCATGGGAGCACCCCATCTCTCCCTCTCCTCTCCTCTCCTCCCTGAGAGGCACACCATTTCAGCTAGGCCAGCCGTTAACCCTGTAATGGCCCACAGTGTTCAGGTAGGAGGAAGACACGGATGTCTGTCATTTTAACTCAGCAATGGTGACGTTTAGGAAGACGTCAAATGCGGAGATATGCCAAGCACTAGGCCTCTAACAGCAGACAGGCAAGCCGAGGATGCCTCTCCGGTGAACACATGAACAATAGAATAGTGGAACATGCTAAAAGTGTTTGCAGGAGTTAATGAGGGGGCTTTGATGAGGACTTCGGGGTTGTTTCTGGCACCCTTGCTTGAACACAAGAACAGCCTGCTATCACCATCCACACCTAGACATTCATCAATGCATTCCCCACATTGATCAAAAAAGCCCTTTGTAACACACTTTTTAAAAATAATTTATTTATTTTTATTTTAGGTGCATTGGCGTTTTGCCTGCATGTATGTTTGTGTGAGGGTGTCAGATCTTGGAGGCAGAGACAACTGTGAGCTGCCATATAGTTACTGGGATTTGAACCTGCGTCCTCTGGGAGAGCAGCCGGTGCTCTTAACCACTGAGGCATCCCTCCAGCTCCTGTAACACACCTTTTAGTTGTCAGATGTAAGAGAGAGTGGAGAGGAGAAGGATCATGTGATTTGCATTGGCTGGGAAATCATTTCTTCATCTCCCTCACACATGGTATAAAGTCTTACCTGTGGGACCCCAAATCCTGCTTTAAAACATAATGGAACTGGGTACACAGAGGGGTAGAGATGCTTAGAGTGGGCATTGAGTGTGAGCCTCAACACTAACGAAGGAAATACATGAGAACGTGAAAGGATTAACGATTATAGTACACAAAGCTTTAAATGCATATCAAAACACTGTGATTGCTTTATTGCAATATTCTTTGTATTGTTTGATATTTTTTTAAAGATAGACTCAATGTGCAGCCCAGGCTAGCCTCCCAGGCCGGGACTTCAGGCATGTGCTACCACCTGGCTGCAACATTCCTTTTATTGAGATAGGCTGGAGTCCAAAGCCTAATATCTCCAAGGTGCCTGTATTGGACCTTGCCGGATAATGATGCCATGTGTCCTTTGTCATCCCATTCCCCTCCTCCCCTCCTCCCTCTGACTGCACAGGAACATGCTGACTGGTTCCGTTCTGAGCACATTCCAGCCTGGCCTCACTCTCCGCCTTCTGTGTTCCCTCTTCCAGCCACACTCTTGTCTTTCTTTTTCAGATTATTTTATGTATATGGGTGATTCTCCCGTGTGTGTCTGTGAACCACATAAGTGCCTGGTGCCTGTGGAGTTCAGTAGAGGGCATTTGGATCCCCTGGAACTAGAGTTACAGACAGTTGCGAGCCTTCTTGTGGATGCTGGGAAGTGAATCCGGGTCCTCTGGAAGAGCACTGAGTGTCTTACCCTCTGAGCCATGTCTCTAGCTCAGCTACACTCTTAAAGAGAGCTTTTACATGCCTGCCCATGTATGTCTTCCAGATATCTCCTTCCCTTTTCTTTCCTTCTATTATTATTATTTTTTTATTTTTTATTTTTTAGATAGTCCTACATAGAAGAGTCAGCATGGGTCTCAGTGTCCAGCTCCACTTACAGATCACACCTCCTTGCAGTCACCACCCAGCTCAGGACATCCAGCCCAGACTGTCCCCAAGGCAGCCACCCGGCCCTCCACTCCTGGTGAATGCTTTATGAATGTGGGGTGAATTGGGGGATTGGAGTCGGGGTGGGGTGAGGGGTTGGGGGGGTGCAAGGGTTGTCAGCCAGCTGTGCCTCTCAGGTGGGGATAAGTTCTCCTATCGTCTGTGTCCACAAAGGGACACTTGGAGCATATTGTGCTCTTTTATTTATTAATTTCATTTTCCCAAATGCATTTGGATATCTACCTTGGCTTAATCCTTGAAATCTAATAAGTAAGAGGTATTTTTTATGGATGTACACTATTAGGCAATTTGATATTGAAATTTAAAAATCATGTGTTCTTTGATTTATAATCCATTATTCTACATCTAGCAGAACAAATTGAACATTTCACACCCTTAGTTTTGGAGTGAAGTGATTATATTCAGCATGTTGAGTTACTATTCCCAGTGTTCTGTGTGTTGTCCATTGTTCATGGGTTTCAGTAGTATTTTCTTCCTTCCTTCCTTCCTTCCTTCCTTCCTTCCTTCTTTTTCTTTCTTTTTTTTTTTTTTGTGTGTGGCAGGATTTCCCTACTCATGATATAACCCAGGCGGATCTGGAATTTACAATCCTCCTGCCTCAGCTCTCCGAGTGCTAGAACTATAGAATTGCATCACCACACCCAGTCTGTGTTTCCTGAGTTTTCTATCACCCTTATTTTTATTTTTATTTTAAAATGGGATTCTTTCTTGCCAGCTTCTCCTCCTCCTCCTTCCTCCTCCTCCTCCTCTCCCTCCCCCTCTCCTTCTCCCTTACCCTCTCCCTCCCCCTCTCCCTTTCCTTCCCTTTCTCCTTTGCGCTCTCTCTCTCTCTCTCTCTCTCTCTCTCTCTCTCTCTCTCTCTCTCTCTCTCTCTCTCCTCCTCCTCCTCCTCCTCCTCCTCCTCCTCCTCCTCCTCCTCTCCTCCTCCTTCTCCTTCTTTTACCCTTCTGTATCCTAGGCTGTTCTGGAGCTTGCTATTTCAGGAAAACCTTGAAATTCTGATCCTTCCAACTCCTGAGTGCTGGAATTGCAGGCATTCATGCACCTCATCAGACAGCCAGTCATCTGGCACTATTGATGGAAGGGTCTCCTCTCCCACCAGAGCAGTCATAAACCAAGCATGTGAGTGTGTGTGTCTGAGGCCGTGTTTCTTTTCCTGAGTCTGACATGTCTGCCTCTGCATAGACACTTCATCTTGCTGGTCCCTGTCCTTTGACACTGGTTGGTACACTTTGAAGACTGGCAGGTCATCCCTTTTGAGTTTGTTCTTCAAAATGTTCTTGGTTCATTCTTTGTGCTTCCAAGTAAATTTTAAAGACATCTTCTCAAAGTGAAAACACACACACACACACACACACACACACACACACACACACACACACTATGATTTTGGCATTGGATACCCTGACCCTGCAGACATAGGGGCACTAGCAATCTAAGCACATTAAGTTATAAATACAGTATATATACAGTGTATTTATTTCTTTAATTTCTTTTAGCAGTCTTTTGAAGATTCTTTCTACACAGGCCCTGCAATCTTATGTTAGACTTACTTATAGATTTTTTGATATTATTATAAATGTCTTTAAAATATTTTCTTTTTCCAACCACTGTTGCTAATATATAAAAATACAATTCAGCTCCCCATTCTCTGCTCCACATGGCCCTGACCCCAGGGTGGTAAATGCAGAGACTCATCGCCATCCCAGATGCAAAGCATTAAGTGACAGCATTGAGGACTCAGCCCTAAATAAGGCATTTACACTATTCCTTCTAAGGCTCAGGAGTCATTGCGGAAGAGGAGGCAGAAAGAACGGAAGGGCTGGAAGGCGGGGGTGTGGGGAGTGGAGGTGTGTGTGTGTGTGTGTGCTGTGAAATGCTGTCCTCTGGGTACCACACAGCCATTTTAACGGAATGAGGTCCCAGAAGCTGCAGTTACTGACGCTGGGCTGTCAACTGTCAGTCGCTGGTTTGGGAGGAGCTCATGGGGTCCTGCCCTTTGCTGCTGTACTGCTGTCTACTGACAGATTCCGGAAGAAGGGGAGTCAGTGTCCTCAGTTGGTACCCAGAGGTGAGCCACTCAGGCTCCACTGGATATCCCCAAACCCATTGTCACAGGGGATAGCCCTGGTTAAACTCAAGTGGGTCACAAAACAAAACAAAAAGGCATGCATGTGAGAAAGAGATTTGTACGGAAGCCGGGCTCACGGGGTAGGAGGGAGATAAGAGGGAGTGGGAGGAGAGGGTAATTAGAATATATTATATACATACATGAAATTGTAAAAGAACAAATGCAATTAATAAAATATATAATTTATTTTATATTGACCTTTTTCCCAATGACGTTGTGCAATTAAATGGCTAAATCTAATACTTCTTGGATAGCGTTGACTTTCTGAATATATAACTGTGTCACTTGCCTAGAGATGGCTTCCCCTTGGCTCTTTCTCTTGCTCTATACTGCAGGGCTAACTGGAAACGAAGCTGATGGGTAGCCTTGTTGGAGTCCCAATAGTAACGGCTAGAAAGCATTTTGACAGTGAGAGCATGTCTTTCACACAAGGTAGAGCAATTGCATCTGACTCCGTGCAATCAGTACCAACCTGTATGGAGGCAGCAATTGCATTAGCATTGCTGGGGCCCTGCCAATGGCAGCATCTTGGACAGAGTTAGGACCTCTGTCTTCCAGCAAGGGAGGAAGGAAAGATATTTATTGATACTACTGTTTTAGATAGGGAACCTGGTCACAGCATTAAATCTAAACAGAATCCAAACATCCTGCCTAGTGATAACTTTGGCCATTCCTCTGGGTCCAGCTCTCCTGGGAGCATATGCAAACAGGACTGTGCTTGCCTCTTCTGGGAATGGAACTCCAGCATTGGCCCCATCTGTTTGTCGGCACTGGTGGCCATTTCTGTGGTGCTATTCACAGATCCTTCTCCTCAACACCAAAAGGAACATGGGTCCCACGTGGCCCTTCTGACCCGCTTGTGGGATGGGACCATCAATCTTTGCCCTGAGTCCTTTGTAACTATCAGTTTCATGGAGAGGGTGGATATAGCTGGTCCTTGGCTGACCTCCACGAATGATTATTTTATAACATAATGATACCTCTACTTCTGTTTGTGTGGTGATTTAATAGATCACTTATGAAATTTAATAGAAGCCCCCCTTGTCTTTCTTTGATTCTCCAAGCCATCTCCATCAGCCTCAGTGGTGAGGAGTGGGGGTTTGTGCTAGTAAGCTGAATGAGTCAGATCTGCCAGGAAATGGATTTTAAGGCAGCTGTCCCTTTTTGGTCTAAGTGGGGGGGGGGGCAGTTTGACTTCCATTCATCTTGTTGTCAGCTACCTCTCTAACTGAATCAGTTCTTACCACCCCTGCCGCCAGGCCCCAGTGTTGGCTTCCTCCTCTCTGCCCTGCATTCCCATCACTAATTTCTGCTGTCCCTTTTCCTCCCCTCACAGCCAGAGCAAGGGACCTCACTCAGTGTTAGCTGCTTTTCTATAGTCATGGTAACACACCCATGATGAAGGCAACTTGTAGAAGAAAGAGTTTATTTGGGCTTATGGTTCCAAAGGGATAAGAGTCCATCACAGTAGGGATGCAAGCAGCAGGCATGGCAGCTGGTGCAGAAAGCTGGAAGCTCACCTCCGTTACTGCAAGCACAAAGAATTGCAAGTGGTGTGAGGCTTTTAACCTCAAAGCCCACCCCTAGTGACATACTTTCTCTAGCAAGGAGCACCACCTAAGACCTCCCCCCACCCCACTGCCCCAAAGAGCACCAACCAACGGGGACCCAGTGTTTAAATGCCAGAGCCTATGGAGGACATTTCTAATCCAAACCACCAGACTAGGAGTCCTTGCTGGACTCCCATCCTAGTGTACATGACAATATTTGCTAAACTCTCTGCCTGGCTTGGCGTCTTCAACCCTTTGATTAAAAGTGGCCCCATTGAGTTTCTCTCCTCTCTATTGCTTGCCCGACTTTATGTTCATCATAGAAATAATGTTGACTTGTTTGTTGTTTCTGGCATGTCTCCCTAGTCTAGAATGGGAGCTCCTCTGGCTGATTGCCTTACATTATCTAGGGCAGGGCATACAAAGCTTGTTTGTTTAGTGTGTGTTGGATGAAGAGATGATGAATCACATGTGATATCTAGAAATAGTGGCAATCTCAGAGGGGCCAGGTAAAGGAGAGAGTGGGAGGAGACACTGACCTAGTGAGGAATCAGAGCCAAAGTTGGGAGACTCCAGGGTGGAGGCTGGCTCAGAACAAAGAACAGTTGTTCACTATGCAGCAGCCAATCAGTGGGCTCCAGAGGCTGTGTAATGTCGGGCTGTTGTATCTGTATGCTTGTCTCTTTCTGTAGGTTTCCTGAGGTATGTACTCATTCCTCTCTGTGTCCCGAACACTGAACCCAGACTGTGTTCACACATATTTCTGAAGAGAATGATGAACGGAGTGAATAGTGGGTGTGTCCCAAGCTGTCTCTGGTTTATGGGTTGAACTGTGTTTCCCTTAAAATTTATAGCCTTGAGTCCTAACCTCCCCCCTCAGAATATGACTGAATTTAGGGATAGGCTCCTGAAAATGAGGTCATTAGACTGGGCCTGGCTTCAGTATGACCTTACAAGGAGGCAGCATAGACGTACAATGAATCTGTGCTTCTTATGGTTTGGGTGTAAAATTTCCCTCACACGCTCACATGTGTGAAAACTTAGTACTCTGCTGATTGCACTGTTTGAGGAGGATTTTGAACCATTAGGAAGTGGGGCTTAGCTGGCAGGGTTGGCCATTGGGAAGATATTGGTACTAGTGTGAGGTTTATACCTGTGCTTCTGGAGTAGAATTAGGTAGAAAGGACAAATTAGATACTGATTTGTTGATTTATTTAGTGGGTCACTTAAAGCATGGCTTGTTCTGCCTAGCTGCCAAGCATGATTCCACTTGCTACCTGGAACAGGATGACCTGGAGAAGTAGCTAAAACAGTAGGTCCTTGTCCTTAACGACCTGCTGCCTGCCACGTATGCTTCTGTAAAATCTTGCTTACTTGCCCATAGTGGTTTAGAATATAAAACAAAGATACAAACTAGACCCAGCTTCTTGGGAGCTGTCCTGGCTTTGGTCCATCAGTGACATCTCTCTTCCACTCTCATGGTTGGAGCACTTATTCCACAAAGATTCCCTCAACATTTCTCTCCCCATCCTTCGCTTCCAGATACACTCATGTTTGAGCAGCCTCTGCCACATGCTTCTGCCACCTAGAGCTCCAAAATGACCTGTCCCTGTCATGGCAGACTGATAACATGAACCGCACCAAATCCTCCATCCCTTGATTTGCTTCCATCAGGTATTTTATCTTTGTGATGAGAAAAGAAACAGAATCCAAAGAATGCTCCCAGATCCCCTGTAGAGACCATCATCCAATGGTACCCATGTGGTTTTAGTAAGAATGACTCCCATAGGCTCACACATTTGAATTCTTGGTCCCCAGCTGGTAGAACTGTGGGGGAATATTAGGAGATGTGGCCCTGTTGGGGGAGGTGTGTCACTAGAGGGTGGACTTTGAGGTTTCAAAAGCACACACCAGGCCCAATTAGTTCCCTCTGCCTGGTGCTTGTGGATCAAGCTGTGGGCTCTCAGCTACTGCTCCAACACCATGGCTGCCTGCCTGCTGTTATGCTCCCCACCATGATGGTCACGGACTCTGACCCTCTGGAACCATGAACTCCGAATTAAAGGCTTTTTTTTTTTTAAGTTGCCTTAATCATGATGTTTTGTCACAGAAATAGAAAAATAGCTAAGACAGTGCTCAAGTTTCTTCTTTGAAAGGATGGAGGATTTTCAGATAACCATCATACATCCTACTGTGCTACTTTACATGGCGTCTAGGTTATTTACAGCGTGCAACATGATGTCATGCAGATATTTGTTTTGCATCATTAGGGAATAATGACAGGAAAAGAAGGCTGTGTGAGTTTATTGACACATGTTTATTGTGTGATAGGGTTGGGATTTTAACAAATATTTTGGTCCATAGTTGGTTGACTCTATGGATCTTCAACCCTTTAATTAGAAAGGGATGTCTAGTGATGGAAAGACAGATCAGTGGTAAAGAGAGCTTATTGCTCTTGCAGAGGACCCAAGTTTGGTTTCCAGCACACACATCAAGCAGCTCCCAAACACCTATAACTCCAGCTTCAGGGGATTCTACATCCTCTCCTTGCGTTGGTAGGTATCCGCACTTGTGTGTACACATACACACAGAAACACATGTGTGTATATATAATTAAAATTTTACAAATAAATCTTTAAAAAGAAGGGCTTTTCTTATAGAGAAATGGCCATGTGACGATCCAGAGAAAAGATAAGCCATCTACTGTCAAGGACGGAGAGCTCAGAAGAAGCCAACCCTGATGACACCTTGATCTTGAGAGTCTGGCTTCCTGCACTGTGAGAAAACACATGTATGCGCAAACACCCAGTCTTCAGTAGCCTGTAATAGCCTCCAATCAAACTCAGACACCAAACTAACGCTAAAACAGTTCACGATCATAAAGCCACTGTTCCTCCAACTCCTTCCACCTCAACTATTCTTCACTTTTCCAGAGTCTCCTGAGGGTCTGAAGAGGCTGTTTGCCCATCGAAGCCTGGATGCGGATGCCGCCACTCCCATCTCAGGGTATAGTGACATCTCTCTCTGAAGCCGATGCTAAAGTCATGAGGACTGGCTGCTTGGGTCAGTGCAGACATCTTTAGGGACTGGCAGTGGGCTGTTGGTGTCCAATTCAGGGCACAGGGTCTTTGAGTTCCCTCTGGAAACCCTGGCTGCTGCAACCATCCCTCCCTGCACCTGCTGGTGGCTGTGAGTCTGCTGCTGGTGATCACTAAGGCTGGTGGCCAGCATGCTGCCTCTGTACTTACATCGTCCAGCATTTGGGGCACTCAGTGATTATGAGTCAGTGGGACTGGGACAGAGAACCAGAGTGTCATAAACTGTGTCGACAATGGCAGACCCAACTGTTTTCTCCAAATTTGAGAAAATGATATTCCTATGTAGCTACTTTTAATCATGTTCCTGTTTGAAAACATCTACACATGACGTAAATTAAAAGTCCTGTGACTAGAGAGATGCCTCAGTGGATAAATGTGCTTATGCCTTCAAGAAGACCACCTGAGTTCAATCCCTGGAACCCACATGGTGGAAGGAGAGAACCAACACTCACATGTTGTGCTCTGATCTGATCTCCACACATGCACCATGGTGTGTGCACCTGTACACACACACACACACACACACACACACACTCACTCACTCACTCACTCACTCACTATGCTTCTTATTTTTCTATCATTTCTGCTTCAAATAGTGCTTCAGGAAACACTTCATGTCACTTTGGAGAAGCAGTTATTTTGTTCACACTTAGCACCTTCAAGCAACACCTGTGTGGTGATCTACTGTGTACCCTAATAAACTTGCCTGGGGATCAGAGGACAGAGCCAGCCACTAGATTACACATAGAGGCCAGGCAGTGGTGGCACACATCCCCTAATCCTATCACTCTGGAGCAGAGATCCATCTGGATCTCTGTGAGTTCAAGGCCACACTGGAAACAGAGGCAGGTAGTGGTGGGCCACACCTTTAATCCCAGTACTGGGAAGCATATACGCCTTTAATCCCAGGAAGTGATGGCTGGGCAGAGAAAGGTATATAAGGCACGAGGAAACAGGAACTAAAGCAGTTTAGTTGAGATTTTTTTTTTCCGGTGAGGACTCAGAGGCTTTCAGTCCAAGGAAACAGGATTGGCTGAGAAGTTGGCAAGGTAAGGTTGGCTGTGGCTTGCTCTGCTTCTCTGATCTTTCAGCTTTCACCCTGATATCTGGCTCTGCGTTTTTTATTATAAGACCATATAAGATTTGAACAACACACTTGTGCATACAAAATGAAGCTGTTCACCAGTTTCCTACAATGATGTCATATTCCATCCTGTATGGTTCTATGGGATAGTCGCAAGCCACATGGAACAAAATTTTGATCATTTAAAAGAAAACAACTGAGATGCAATTTTAGGTTTGTTTTAGTTCTCATCACACGTGGATAGCAGGGTTGCACTAGCAGCACAGGTACTACACCAGGTACTCTGCATTTTAACACAGACAGCTAAAATGAGCTGCAAGTGGTATATATGAAAATGCTCTCTCGGAAGTACCTACTTTTCCCATGCTCTCGCCAAGGTGGATGCCTAATGGTATTGAATTATTCTGTTACTTTTGTGCATACTGGTACAATTGAGCATGGTTTGTGTACTTACTAGCCATATGTATTTCCTGTCCTGTGATTTCATTATCCTTATCCCTTTCTTTGAATTCCAAGAGGTTAGAAAGCTCTTCTTGATTACTGAGAGCACTTCTGTCTACAGACACTTGTGATCCTGCTACCCACCGCAGAGCCATCTCCTGACCCCACAGTAGAGAGTCATGATCTGCTTGGTTAGTCCACCATGGTCATCATGCGGGGCATTGTTGACCTGCAGGCAACCCAGCAAGCCTCTCCCAGGATGAGAGCCAATGTGACCTTTCCAGCAAAGGGTCTTGAACATCCCATCTTCCTGTTCTTCTGGAGATCTGTGGTGAGGCTTCTGCTCTTCAGTGACCCTGGCAGCACTGTCCTTATGATTGCCATTGTACCAGTGCCATCCCAAAGCAGGTACAACTGTGTTAGATATCTGAGGCAGGTCTAAGGATCTTTGGGTGATGCCTCTCAGCCAGGGCCAGAAGTCTCCTGTGATGCTCGAATAAGGGTAGTTCAGATGACCCCTGAGGACATTTCTAGCTTCATTCCTTGTCCTTTCACTTTGTCCCAGGAGAGTACCCAGAGACCAACAGATAAGGATTCATGTATTCATATTTCCTAATGGCCTTTGGAAGGCCCTTTGCTCTGACTTTCCTCATCCATAGGCAAGATAAGGTCACAGGTAGTGTGTGGCTGTTGTAAGGTGTGTGGGACATCAAAAAGGTCTGGCTCTAGGCCTGGCTCACGTGCCAGGAACCTGGCTGTGTCTCCACATAGACTTCCAATAGACTGGAGGCCTATCCAAGAGGTTTCCTGGAACTAAAGTACACTCCAGCCCTTTTGTAGGAGGATCCCTAGCTTCCACCAGTGGTGGGGCAAGTCCTTTACCAAGGTGGGGCTGACTGCAGTGTGGGGCCTGGGCATCTCCAGGCTTCCTGCCTGACCCAAGTACAAAGGCAAATGGCAATCTTGTGACTTTCAATAGATCAGGAATGATCCACACTGGACAGTTCTGGGGGAGGGTGGTTCAGAGAGAAGGAGAGGTCTGCAGGCCACACCATGGTGCCACAGCTAGATATTTCTCAGAGCTGGCAATGGCTGTACTCCTAAACTCTGTGACTTTCCTTCCCTAACTCACATCTTTCCTCCCCAAGATGACTGACCAGAGTCGGATAGAGCATCCCTTCATCAGAAAGGCCCCGACTTTAATATCAAATGTGTTAGGTTTAAGTAGCCAAGTCTGCCAATCAGCGGCTGGAAGACTGGGCAGGATGCCGAGCCTCTTTGGCCCTTCTTGCTCTCGTCTTTGAAATGGAACTGTCAGTTCTTATGGCCCAGAGTTCTGAAGAGTCAAAGCAATTGCTGACATAAACACACAATCATTAACATAAGCACTAGCAAAGAGCCCGGCACTTGGGGGGATTGTCTTCTTCTCGTGACTAATGCAGTTATTATTTCACAACAATAATAACTGATTTGAAGATGTTTAAAACACAGCCCCTGCTGCTGAGAGGCTTAGCTTGTTTGTGGGGGAAGGGAGGCACTGACAGTGGCCTTGAATATGGAGCATTCGAGTGGGTAGCTGCGGGGGAACCTCATCTGGCAGCTTTGGCTGTAGACTGAAGTGTTGGCTTAGGTCATGATGGGCTCAGCCCTGGTCAGCTTCCGACTGGGCCCATTAAACAGCAAGACCAAGGAAGCTTCCTGCCCGCTTATCTTCCTCTCTTGGAGATCCCCTGGTCTCACACTGTCTAACTGAGGCCACCTCTAGCTAATTCTCCAGTGCTGGCCCACAGGATGTGGTCTTTTCCCCAGGCTAGACACCTCTAGAATTGCTAGTAGAGCTCTGCCATGGCCTCTGACCTCCAGCCGCAGATACCATCACAGAAGGTTTGTTCTGCCTCACCTGAGGCTTGGCTCACACAGGAGCAGAATTCTTACTGACTGAGAAGGGGGTCCTCCAAAAGGAACTGCTAGATCCTGGGCACTGTCCTGGGACAGAATCTGTCTTCTGAGATGTCATGTCTCTTGGGAAGCACGTGGAACCCTGAGATATGACTAGAAGAATTGCCAGACATTTAGACAAACATAATAATATACCATGCCCTCAAGAAGCCAGGCGATCCTGGATGCAGCCCTGCCTCCTCTTGGGCATCATGGCCACAGGGATGGGGATCGGTTGAGACTCAAGCCCTGAGGACAGTAAGTACTCCAGGCCAAGTTCTAAGGAAAGCAGAAAGGCGTTAGAACAGGCCCCAAAGACTTGGCATGAGAAATGGAATTTCTACAAAGGGATGACTTTTAGAAATACTTTAAGCTTGGAGTTAGCCTAAGGAACAAACAGTGGCTAAGACAAACTTCAGCCAATTGATGAGTAGGCATGCGAGAGCCAGAAAGGGTGCTGTGGCTCTCACTGAGGTGGCTTCCTTGGGTTTCTGCCCATCAGAGGGCAGACAGGCCACTCCAGTTTCTCACTATGGAAACCACGTTCCCCCCTCACAGTCACCTGATCTCTGCTCTGCTCAGGCTTTGTCTGGAATCTTACTTTTTAGGGCTAGCTAATTATTGTAAAACTCTCTGCTGAGTTAATAGACATCAAATTAGAAGTAATTGGATTAAAATCACTTTTATTGAGTTCAAAAACAGCGAGACTGATTAACGTAATCGTCTTCACTCAGTGTTTTCAAGTCATTGAAAGCATGCTCTCTCCTTTAATCAACCTTTTGGGTTTGTTGTATTAAAGGCTCTAAATCAGCCATTTATCACTGCTCTGCTCATAGACAAACACATGCCAAGTCCCTTCGAGGCTGAGGCCAGACGATACCCACAAAGGTCCAGAGCAGGAAGCCCCGAGTTCTGTCTCCAGACACTAATGAGTGTACCCCACAGTGACCTGCATGGGACCTTTCTTCACACTCATGCAGCTGGTGTGGTCAGTTTGTGGGGGTACAAAGACGATGCAGGGAAAAACTAGGAGGCCCATCAGGTCTTTTCTTTAAGGTTGACAATCCTTTGCTGGGCCTGGTGGTACACATGTTTAATCTCAGCACTTGGGAGGCAGAGGCAGGGGGATCTTTGAGGCCAGCCTGGTCTACAAGAGCAAGTTCCAGTACAGCAAGAGACCTTGCCTCAAAAAAAAAAAAAAAAAGACAATGCCTTGTTTTAATTCTCAGAGACTTTGAATCACATTAATTAAGCTCCCAGAGACTCGGGTACAGGCCAGAATGAAGTCAGTAAAGTCGGGGTTTCTAGAATCCTGCTCCCATAGCTAGATTGCTTGGGAAGTTGAATGACCTATGGAAGGTGATCTTTAAGTTTGGATGAAGCGTCAGGAGATTGTGTGTGAAAGTCTAAACCTGAATGGTATCAGGACCAGAACTAAACCACAGCAAAAGCACTCATACTAATGATTCTTGGCAGCTCCCCAAAAAGCAGGCTCATTGGCTTACCAGTCTTCATCACTACTGCTTAGCACATAGTAGGTGGTCAATAAAAAGTGTTAGATCCATGAGTATTTCCCACGAATGGTGATCCAGATCCCTGGTGCTAAGAAAGCTATGGCTGTGTTCAAAGCTTATGGTATCTGGTTTAACATCCTGTGGTATGGATTAGGGGTGAGGGCACCATCTCAGTCCTGAGTGACAAATCCTGAGTTAGGAGACATGCATGGAGGGCCAGGGAGCACTTAGGTTCAGGGGCCACTCCCCGCCCTGGGAGCCCATAACTTCAGAAGCCATTGGTCTGTCTCTGTTGGAGAAAACTGTGGCTTGACACAGATTGGAGACCAGGGCTGCTGGCCCCAGGAGACTCAGCTCAACACACTGTAAGTCTAGCTTTTGTAAATGCAAAATGTAAATTTTTTTGTTCCCAAAGCTTGATATATCTTTGTTGAGCCACAAAATACTTATCAAATAACTGGATATGCTGTGCCTCAATATCTCTGGGCCTTTGAAGAGAGAGAAAAATTGTTCTAAAAGTCACCCAAGGGTCAGAGAGGTGGCTCAGTGGTAAATGCACTTCCTACCAAGTTGGTGACCTGAATTCGATTCCTGGGGCCTACATAGAGAGAGAACCAACTCCTGCGAGTTCTCTGACCTCCAAACATGCCCTGTGGTCATGACCCCCCAAGATAAAATATGTATTTTAAAGTCACTCAAGTTTCCCTTCCCTAACATGAGAAGCAGATGCTACCTCTGTGGCCAAGCATGCCTTTCTAGGGAGGTGACTCTCTTCATGTGTATCAGGTGTGTGTTCATTCCTTGTGTGGCAAACACTGGTAAAATTGAGCCAAGCACCATATGACTGTTGGTATTCATCTGCTTAATGATATAAAAGGCTGATGGTGTTTTGATTTTTTTCTGGTTCTGAGAACCTCTGGCATAGAAGAGGGAAAATTGCAAAAGGGACTCTAAGCCAGGACTGAAATTCATTTCCCAAGGTCAAGGACATGTCACTGCACAGTCCATGAGACTTCTTGCTGGGTGTTATAAACTGTTGTGTGACAACATGTTATTATTTCTGGGGAGCCATGAACAAATGTCTACTCACCCCAGATAGGGGAAAAAATTTCAGACAGCACCAAAGTCCACCTTGGTAAACTGATGAGTTTACTGGGCTTACTTAGGGGTAGAGGTTACAGGAGCAACCGAGTTGATGAAAAACCCAACTCTCATGGGCAACAACTCACAAAAGCCAAAACCCTGGAACTCTGCATGTCTTGTAGGCAGCTCCACATAACAGAGTCCTCACCGAAGCAGGCCTTATGCCTTCCATAACCTTGAGAGGGAGGGGCCTTATGAATCTGGTCCGTTTTAGGGACTTCCTGAGATTTCTGACTTGTTTACTTCCTGAGTCTTAACAAGCTTCCCTCAGGAATGAACTGTTTAAATCTGGAGGGTAGAGAGACTGCCTTAAGAGCTGGATTGTCCTCATATCCAGGAGCTGCTGAAGCTCCATGTCAGGTGCACAGTCATCCTCCCTCACCTGGAAACCACTTGGGGCCTTGGAGTCCCTCTTAGAGTTGTAACAAATGCACCTTGATTCCCAGGGCCTTACCAGACATGTATGTGTCACACATGGAGCTGGCTCAAGGGTCCCTTATTGTCTAGTTTAAGTCCCCTTTAGTACAGTGCTCCATTCTCACAAGATTCAGGGAAATGAAGGGAGAATGGGAAGTTGGTGAACCTCGGGCTTTTGGTCATTAGGAGCTGGGCCTTGAACTTATAATCCTGGTAGAGGGGGTGGTTTGTGTAGACCCATACTCATTGTTTTTCTCATTCCATAGTGACTAAGGACATATAGCTATGAGATGGAGTCAAGGGAGCATATCATCCATTCATCCATCCACCCATCCACCCACCCATCCATCCATCTACCCATTCATCCATCCATCCATCCATCCATCCATCCATCCATCCATCCATTCATCCCCCCACCCACCCACTCACCCACCCACCCATCCACTCACCCATCCATCCATCTACCCACTCACCCACCCACCCATCCATCCATCCCCCTACCCACCCACCCACTCACCCACCCACCCATCCATCCATCCACCCACCCACCCACCCACTTACCCACCCACCCACCCACTCACCCACCCACCCATCCACTCACCCATCCATCCATCTACCCATCCATCCATCCATCCATCCATCCATCAATCCACCCACCCACCCATCCACCCATCCACCCACTCATCTACCCATTCATCCATCCATCCAGCATTTATTGAACACCCACTTCAAGCTAGGTGTTCTGTTCCAAAAACAATAGCTAAGACAAAATCCTGGTCTGTGTAATCTGATGTTGTACAATAGCCAGGAACCCAGATGATGAACAATTGTGAAATGGCTTCTTTTTACAGCCAGGAACCCCTACCCCCAGAGGTCAGTCTTCTTTGCTCTAATACCCGCTGAGAGACACACACACTCCTATTTCAGTAGGGAGTTTTCCCACCCTACAATTTGGCTGTTGAAAAGCCTGAGGGGGCTCCAAACAGCCAAGGGCTACCTGGCACCTTCCCTTCAGCTTCTCATCCTCCTGGCCCTCCCCACTGCTTGCTTAGGGTTCTTCCTTTCCATGCCTGCAGACATTCTGTCTAAGGGGAGTGGAGGAAAGTGCCAAGGAGAAGTTCAGAGGCCTGGCCAGTAAAATTCCAGGGCTGAGTTCAAGATCCCAGAATAGCAGTGGACAGAGAGCTAACTTCCTGGCTTCAGGGCGGTCCCTAGTGTATTGAATGACGCTGTTGGTTTGGTGGGTCTAGAGGGTGTGTGTGTCCAGGCGGGTGGTGGCGGAGATGACCAGTGATGACTGGGACCCTGGAGAAGGATTTCCCCAGAGTGGTGACCACAGCCACATGCACACATTGCAAACAGCCTACACCCCGTCCTCCATGGTCAGTTCTTTCTTTAGAAAGAGATGCTTTGCTTTTTGTGGGATTGACAGAACAGCAAGAGACAAGTCAGTCACGGTCTGTGCAGGGCTTGGGTGATGTGGGCAGCGAGTATTTGTGGACAAGGGTGTGGGGGCATGGTGTCTGCCGGCAGCTGGCAAATGGGAGGCAGGCGCCTGAGAGAGCGGCTCTATTCCAGACACAATGGCGTTCTTATTCATCTGCCCTCCACAGAAGGGCCCTCAGTTCATTGGCAGTGTGTTAAAGCATAGAGACCAACAATCAGCCCATTCTGTAGACGGGAGGTACTTTTCATAATTTCTTAGGTTCTACAAACATGGTGTTTTCTCTTGATCTAGTATGAAGATAGCAGAGACACTGGAGCAAAAAGAAGCATTTGGGTAAAAACTTGCCTCCAGGAGTGAATTAGTTCACTGGGAGCGGACAGGCGAAGCTCACCACTAAAGCATGGTGTTGACAAGCTTTCTCCTGCTACCTGCTGTGCTCAAAGGTTGCAAATGACTTGCTGTGTGAACTAGAGACAGTCTTCCTCTTGCTGGGCCTCAGTTTCCTCCTTCATTAGGTCCTCCTACAAACATGGCTCCAGTTATGACACATGTGAAGAGAATTGGGACAGTAGCAAGCAGAGATAGGGCAGTTGGTAGAGTGCTTACCTAGCATGCATGAGGTGCAGGGCTTGATCCTCAGCACTGCAGAAAATGGGTGAGGAGGGGCCAAGTCTGTAACCCCAGCACTCAGGAGGCAGAGGCAGGAAAACCAGGCATTCAAGGTTGTTCTCAGTCTCACAGCAGACTTTGAGGCCAGTTGGGGCTACATGAGACCATTGCAAAAGCCGAGGGGTGGAGGTGGGGTGGGGTGGGGGTGGTTCAACCACACAGACAAAAGTCTGAGCACCACCCTCATGCTTATGAAGTGTCTGGCTGTAGCATTGCCAATTTCAGCCAGGTCTCAGTGCCAAGGCACACTGAGGTACACTTCTCTTCTTGAGTGGGGGCAGGTTGGAGGCCACAGGGCCATCACATCTCTTCCCATGTCCCTTTGCACACAAAGATCCATTGCCCGCACTCTGCCTTGCATGGTGGTGATTCTCAGCAGACATGTCTGCAATGAAGTGGAAGTGGGCACCCAAATGTGGGTTCCATGAGGGCAGTCAGGACAGATGCCACCTGGGATGCCACCCCTACTGATGTGGACAGGGAACTGAGTGAAGGCATTAGCTTTAGATCAGGCCAAAGACTAAATTGGGATCCTATTTAAAATCTCTCCTTCCAGGGTGGAGAGGTGACTCAGTAGTTAGAGTTCAGTTCCCAGCACCTGCTGTGGATATCGCTCTGTACAAATAAAATGCTGTTTGGCCAATGGCTAGGCAGGAAGTATAGGCGGGACAAGAGAAAAGAGGATTCTGGGAAGTAGGAGGCTAGAGAGAGACACCGCCAGCCGCCGCCATGAGAAACAACATGTAAAGACACTGGTAAGCCACAAGCCATGTGACAAAATATAGACTAACAAAAATAGGTTAATTTAAGATAAAAGAAATAGATAATAAGAAGCCTGCCACGGCCATACAGTTTCTAAACAATGTAAGTTTCTGTATGCTTTCTTGGTTGGGTCTGAGCGACTGTGGGACTGCCGGGTAAGAGAGATTTGTCCTGACTGGGCCAGGCAGGAAAACTCTAACTACAAGCACCCACACTGGGCAGCTCATTAATGTCTGTAGCTCCAGTTCCAGAGCCTCTGATGCCATCTTCTGGACTCTGCAGGCACCTGCACTCATGTGCTCATACACTTGAACATTGGTACGCAGACACACACACACAGATACACAGACACAGACACAATTAAAATCCTTAAGAATCTAAAAGAAAATCCTTAAAAAATTGTCTTCTCCCGTGGTGACCTGTGTAATTTTCCATTCTTATCCTTTTTTCCCCCACACCTCAGGCCTATGCATCTCTTCAGGTTGACTCAGCATTGCTTATAAATGTGTGAGGGTTGGGGAGCATGCATCAGGCATGCCACCATTTCTTATCCCCATAGTAACAATACAAATGTCGTTATTTCAACCTCAGTGCCCAGAAGGCTGAACCTGAGAGACGTAGAGTAGCTAGTTCAAGTGGAGCAGCTGGCAGGAGCCTGGCTAGGATTTGGACCTAGGCTGAGAGCTGGCCCCACATGCTCCTCACAGCTCCATAGCATGTTCCCCTCACTCATAGGCCCTTTCCTCCCAACCCTGAAGGTCCCCTGGTCATCAGGGTAATAAAGCATCTCCTTCCCTTGAGAAACCTTCCACATAACAGCCAGCATCCTGCCTCCGAGCACAGCAGCCCACAGCTCGGCCTGGTCCTGTCATCCTTGGCAGGCCTGCACAAACAGAGTAATTTTGATGCTGGCAATGTTAACAGATCATAGGTTAATATAATTATTATTGTTACTTCAGTCTTGATTTCCTCTTGCCAGACATGATGTCTAAACAGGAAAGCCAGCTTTCCTGTTTGCACATGAGTGACTCGCAGGACTGGGCTTCTGGGACCCCTCCCAGATCCCCTCTTCTTCATGTGGTTTGTGAAGATTCCCTTTTGGTCTTAAAGATGACTGGGGAATACCAATAATAGCCCCTGTGGAAGGAAGGGACGATGTGATGACCAGTACGTGGATGCTGCTGTCGCCAAGAGATGGGCTCTGCTCCAGAAACCCCAGCCTGCTTCCTGTCCAGTGCTGCCCCTTCTCTCTAGGAGCACACGATTGGCCTCGGCCCTGACCTTGAGCACTGAGGTGGCCAGGATGGTGGGGCTATGTCCAGGTTTGCCTGTGTGTGACTGCGGGCACCTCACTCACACAGGTATGCTTCTAGGTCCAAGAGATGGTCAGTGGACCTCGGTGGGGCCCTGGCCAGGGTCCACCTCTGGCCTCTAGAAAGGTCCAGGTCTTTCCCTGTGATGGCCATACTGCACCGCTCTAGTTCATTTGAGTTTTAACTTTGCGCTTGCTGAGCAGCCGTGATACAGCACACTACTTACCTCTGGGCTTTGAGAGCCCAGAGGGAACTAAATATTCCTTCTCCCCAGAAGACTATGGATACCAGTGGAAGAGCTACACGTGGACACATGGCTAAGGAAGCCAGGTCATGGGAAGAATGAGAGAGGCCAACACGTTTCTGGATCTTGGACCCGCACCCTTGGTCTGCAGGGGAGCAGGGGAGCTTGCAGCAGTGAGTCACTTGCATTTCTGGGAGGCAGGCAGGCAGGATCTGGCTCTAGTCCAGGGATGCTTTTCTCCTCCCCACTGCCAGCAACCCTCAGGCCATACACCAGACCCATCCAAAGAGATCCATGTCCTCCCAGCTCCATACTGGAGTCAGGGAGCAGTAGCTGGAGGGGAGGAGAAGGAGAAAGGGAGGGGGAGCAGGTTGAGCAAATGAGGTCATGTCTGTAACTGCTCCTGGGAGCTGATGTGGCAGACACAGGCAGGGGCCTGGGGCTGCAGGTTCTTTCTTCCGGTGCTGGGAGGGACCCTGGGCCTCAACATTTCTGAAGTCTTTAGGGAACCCTGATCTTCAACTCTGAAAAATCCATCCATGACCTCACCTCTACACATCTCATCTCCAGCAGCTGCACATGTTTCCATCAGGGCCTGGGCTGAGGAGAGCCGAGGAGGAGAGGCCGGAGGGGAGGGATGGCTCCTGGGCCTAGGCAATGCAGTTGGCAGAGGACAAGCTGAGGGGCTAGACTAGCTGAACATGGACAATGGCTGCCAATGGCCAGGGGGAGGGAAGAGAAGCATCTGCCCCAGGGGCCCTCATCCTTCAGACAAGACCTGCTGCCCTCCAGAAAGAGAAAACTGTCATGGTCTACAAGTCTCGTTTCTTTGGATGGTCGAGGCAGGTGCCCACCCACACCTGTCTGGAGGTGAGGCAGGAGAATGGTCTGGCAAGTAGAGGGACAGTGTGTGGCCGGGAGGCACGGTCAGCTGGTGTTACCTGCACAGCACAAAAAGGCTTTGGAGGCTGTCTGTGTCTATTCTTCTTCACCAAAGTCTTCAGCTGGAGAGCCGGGATCATGACCGTGGGACCTGAAAACATTCTAACTTCCTGCCCTGGCCATGTGCTCTGGAGGCATCCCTGTTTGCTAAACGGTCCGCTGCTGTCACAGAATATCTATGGGGAGAACTAATTTAGAGGCAGGACGTATTTATTCCAGTTCATGCTTCCAGAAGTTCTGTCTACAGTCATTTGGCTCTGTAGCTTTAGGCCTGTGGTGGCAGAGGACGTTATGGCAGGGGACATGGGGGAGGCTGCTAACCTCCTGGAAGCAAAGAAACCAAGAGGGTGAGAGACTAGCACCCCAATATCCCCACCCTGACAATGGTCTAACTTCCTCCAGGCTCCCCTTCCCCATAGCATGGACTGGCCACCAAGCCTATTTAGCAGGTGGGCTTTGGGGATGGAGTCCCTTCAGGATCTAAACTCTGGCACTGGTCCAAAGTGGAGGAGGCTGAACCCCATTGGCTGCCGTCCCACCCACTCCCTCAAACATCAGTCAGTGATGAAGACTCCGGCCATCCTGCTGCCGAGGAGGGAAAGGCCTCTCTGTGCAGTTTCAGAGGCAGACCTCAAACCAATCCGTGCAGTTCTGGAAAGCAGACCTTAATCTCCATCGAAGAATGAGGAATGGGGTCAGCAAGATGGCTCAGTGGGTAGAGGCGCTTGTCACCAAGCCTGGCAACCTGAGTTCAGGCCCTGGGATGCAGTCGTAGGAGAGAACTGACTCCCACGTACGAGTTGTCTTCCGACCTCCAGATGTGTGCTGGGCACCTCTGCAGAGCCGCTGAGCTTTCTGTGTTCAACTTCAGTGGGGATGGGTGTGGGAAAGACATGGGTCAGAGCGCGCCACGAGGGGACATGATATCCATTGGGCTGGGCTCAGGCTCTCCTGTTGGTGCAGGAGCCTATTCCTGGAGCTGGGCCTCAGGACTGGTGACCTCCATCCACACCACAGTGGCTCTGCTGCACGGAAGTGGCTTGAGAGCTGAGCCTAGAGGCTGGAGCGATGTGATTTTCCAATTGGTGGTCTAGTTGAATCTTGGGTGTTTCTGGCCGCCTGGGTTCCCGGGGCTGTGCTGGCTTCTGCTTCTGGCTTGCTGTGGGTTATCAGTCCTGTGCGAA
Source organism: Onychomys torridus (assembly GCF_903995425.1). NCBI lineage: Eukaryota > Metazoa > Chordata > Mammalia > Rodentia > Cricetidae > Onychomys > Onychomys torridus. The sequence goes on from NC_050453.1 coordinate 12,641,911, forward strand.
CAGCCAGGAGGGAACGGGAGTTCAGGCAAGTGCTGTTCCTGAGCAGGGCCCCAAGAATATGGAAAGAAACGTCTCAGGGTCGAGGTCAAATGAGGCATTCAGCTTGTGAGTATTCTAGTGCCAGGTGAACCAGGTTTAACCCTTTCCTTTCCAGCACCCTGTATTGTCTGTCTTTACCTTTGGTTACCATGGCACTCTACAAAAATAGCAAAGGATTCATCAGGCTTTCTAGCATATTCTGAGTGCTCTGTGGCCAGGCTGGGGCATGGGCCATTGTCCTTCCTGTGCCCAGCATTTCACAGGGACGGTGGGCACTGAGCTGAAACCACACCAGTGAAGAGTCGAGGCAGGGAAGACTATTCTTAGATGATCTGCAGGGTGTGCTGTGTGTGGTATATATGTGGTATGTGCTGTGTGCTGTGTATGGTATATGTACTGCATGTGCGGCATATATGTGTTGTGTATGTCTGTATATGGTATGTACTGTGTGTATGTAGGGTGTATGGTGGCTGTGTAGGTATATATGTATGTTGTATGAGTGGTAACGTGGTAAATATTGTGTTACGTATGAGTGGAGTAATGTGTGTATGTTGGTATATGATGGATAAGTGAGCATATCCATATGTAGCATGTGATGTTTATGTGGTATGTGTGTTGTGTGTATGCAAAAGTGTGTGGTGTAATGGTATAAACACTGTATATATGTAATATGTGTGATATATGAAGAGGTGTGTTATTGTATGTGTTTGATTGTGACATACAGGCCTGTCTGTGTGTCTGTGTCATGCATGTGTGTGTGTGTGTGTGTATAGACTTTTGTTTGTTTTGAGACAAGGTCTGGCTATGTAGCCCTAGCTGGCCTAGAACTTGCTATGTAGACCAAGTTGTGTGTGTGAGTGCCTGTGTGTGTCTCTGTATGTAGTGTGTGTGTGTATATCTCTGTGTGTAGTGTGTGTGTGTGTATGTACATGTGTGTGTAGTATGTGTGTGTCTGTGTATGCATCTGTGTGTATATATGTGTGTGTCTATCTCTGTGTGTAGTGTGTGTGTCTATCTCTGTGTGTAGTGTAGTGTGTGTGTGTATCTGTGTCTAGTGTGTGTGTGTGTATCTGTGTGTATGTATCTGTGTGTGTGTCTATCTCTGTGTGTAGTGTAGTGTGTGTGTCTATGTGTGTGTAGTGTGTGTGTGTATCTGTGTGTAGTGTAGTATGTGTGTCTATCTCTGTGTGTAGTGTGTGTGTGTATCTGTGTAGTGTAGTGTAGTGTCTATCTCTGTGTGTAGTGTTTGTGTGTATCTGTGTGTGTCTATCTCTGTGTGTAGTGTAGTGTGTGTGTGTATCTGTGTGTGTGTCTATCTCTGTGTGTAGTGTTTGTGTGTATCTGTGTGTGTCTATCTCTGTGTGTAGTGTAGTGTGTGTGTGTATCTGTGTCTAGTGTGTGTGTGTCTATCTCTGTGTGTGTAGTGTAGTGTGTGTGTGTATCTGTGTCTAGTGTGTGTGTGTATCTGTGTGTGTGTCTATCTCTGTGTGTAGTGTAGTGTGTGTGTCTATGTGTGTGTAGTGTGTGTGTGTATCTGTGTGTAGTGTAGTGTGTGTCTATCTCTGTGTGTAGTGTGTATGTGTATCTGTGTAGTGTAGTGTGTGTCTATCTGTGTGTGTGTGTATCTGTGTGTGTCTATCTCTGTGTGTAGTGTGTGTGTTTGTATATCTGTGTGTGTGTGCACGCGCACATGCGCATGTGCTGCCCGCCCCCGCAGTCATCTGGAGGACTAACAGAAGGAACATGGGTGGAGGTTGTGAGCTGAGATTCCAGCCAGATGGTTCGGTCTGTGAAAGCCAGTGTCTGTTTTTGTTTGTTTTAGTGTGTTGTTTGTTGGAGCGACTTGAGCACACAGGGATCTTTCTCCTTGAGGTCCAGGCATCTGTGCCTCTGCTGGCTTGCTAGAGTCCTGGAGAGAAGCAGGCCCCTGGGTTTAGATTAGCTGGGTGTTGGTGAGTGTGGATTCTAACAGCCAGGCTCCGAGCCCTGGGCCACTTCTGACTTCGGATGGTGGACACATGCTACATGCCTTTGAGTTGACTGGATGTGGAAGGCTCCAAAAGGTTTTGGGGGTGCTGGGGGACAGCCAAACCTGGAATTTAAGTGTGGGTCTCTTGGTTTCTCCCTGAAAGTCTGAGGCAGGAAGGACACCTGAGCTTGGGGCTGAGGACGTGGCTCGGGGCTGTGGTCCTGCAGCGCCACCTGGGGGTGATGAGGAGAATGGCTGCAGAGGAGGAACGCGTTCAGGAGTCTCCGCCCTGAGGTGGGTGCTCATGGGCTTCCCTGCTCCAGTACTGACTTCAGGTGACATGCTGGGGACTCTGGAAGTGAGGGTTTCTGTAGGGGGACCTGAAGACTCATTTCTGACATCCCTGCCTCATCTTATTAAAAGACAACAACATCAAAAGATTCTTAAATATTCAGCTTGGGGGTGTGTGTAGTTTTTTGGGGTGGAGTTCACCTGACCAGTTTTTGTAGGTGAAACAGTGAGGCTCTTCTCACAGATGTTCTAGGCCACGTCCACCTGGAGTAGGGCGCCTGACTGGGCGCTTCTGCGGGACATTAGGCAACAGAGAAACTTCCAACCTGAAGGAAAAGCCAAGTCACAACAAAGCCAGGAAGCATCCCGGGTGGGGTCTGGTGATGGTGAGCTTGGACTAACACTGGCCAGGCCCATGCTCTCAGGGGCCCCACAGGTGCCCTCTGACCCCTTGACCCTGTCCTTGTCCTTGCAGTGTGCCCCAGAGAGCACCCTGCTGACACCCCTGGTTCTGCAGAGATGAAGCCTGGGGACTTAGGGTGTGGAGTGCAAGGAAATGTCTTTTGTCTCCTTGGGAAGACTCCAGCGTGCATTCCTTTACTTATCCCTGACTACAATCAGAGGTGTGTTACGGAAACCATGTGAAAACACTCAGATTGGTTCAGGGCAAGAGTGGGTCCCACTGAGGGGCCCCAGGGAAGCAGCAGATCCAACTTCTACTCACTCAAGGGCTAAAACATGAAGCAAATCACGCTTACCATCACTGATTTATAAGGCACCTCGGCTACTGCGTGTCCAGCTGACCTCTCTAGCTAGTGCTGGTAAGCGTGCCCCAAATGATGGACAGACTTGAGTCTTAATTTGTTTCTCCCTACCCCCACCCCACCATTGCACACAGTAGTGAAAGCACATCTCTAAGCTAAGACAGGTGGTGCCTGCCTGCCTTGTTTGCCTTGATAACAGCAAAGTGTTGGACACTGAATCAGATTCCTGTCCCTGACGAAACACCTGAGTAGCAGGTCATAAGGAGGAGAGATGTGCTCTCACTGTTTCAGAGGTCTCAATCTGTGCTCACTTTTGCCTATTGCTTTAGGCCTCTGGCTACAAAGTACAATATGGAGGAAACACGGAGGGGAGGGGAGGAGAGGGGAGGGGAGAGAGAGGGGAGAGAGAGAGAGAGAGAGAGAGAGAGAGAGAGAGAGAGAGAGAAGAGCAAGGGTCCCAAGGGTGTTTCAAGAATGTTCCCCAAAGGCTTGACTTCCTCTCGCTAGCTCTACCTCCTGGAGGTCCCATCAGCTCTTAGTATCACCATGGGCTGCTGACTATGCCTTCAGCAACACATCAGCTTTTGTTTGTTTTGAGATAGGGGCCTCCCTATGTAGCCCAGGCTGGCCTAGAACTTGCTATGTAGACCAAGATGTCTCTGCCTCCTAGGTACTTTACCTCCCAGGTATTAAAAGTGTGTGTGCTACCATGTCCAGCCACACATGGGCTTTGGGGGTGGAGGGCACTTTAGAACCAAACTGTAGCTTTCCAAACTCATCCTCCTCAGCCCCCACAGGAGCTGAGTAGCTAGAGCATAAGGAGTGGATAGAACTCATGAACATTTTATTTTCAGCTTTGGAGAGGCTCCCCTAGGGTCCTTCAGATCTATGCCTCTTCCCCCAAACACTGGCCACACCCCTGAGGATCTGGAAGTTGCTAGAAGATTCTGAAAGGTCATTTTTGACCAAGGCCCTTGGGAAGGATTGAGACACTGGGCCCCATGGTCTGATCTCAGCCAGGCTGTTTGGAGGGGCTGTTTAGACACCAAAGATGGACTCTGCTGGAGAATCTCTTTCCCACTCAATAAATCCTGCATGAAGCAGAAGATAACAGTTGTGTGACAGGTCCTGGAGACAGACTGTAACATCTTAGAGAACAGCGAGTTCATAATCCAGATCCTATGATGCAGCCTTGGAGCCTGCACCACACTGGGAGACAGATAAATGGTCCCTTCAGCAGAGGGGGAACTTGGGGAGGGTGAGAGTCTGGGGCTGAGCAGGGTCACGTGAGGCACCGAGGCATGTAGGGGAGAGCTGGGGCCTGGGAAACTTACCAGGCAGAAAAGGCAGCTGGGGATGAGATGGAGAGGGACCCTGTTTGAGCCTGTCCCAGGAACCAAGTTGTCTGAGTTCCTGGATATCAAGAAAGCGGTGTCAGCAGTGGGCTTCAACCCCAGTAATGACATTTGCAGCCCCTTGTCACAGAAGATTTGTTGCTGCGGATAGCAATGGCCTGAGAGGGCGGGCTCTGTGACTCTTCATGCTCGGGTAAAGAAAGAGTGACTTGTGACCCTTGTTCAGGATGAGACGACAGTCTGTATATCTAGGGGACCGTCACAGCCAAGAAGCAGGATGGGTGTCGGTGAGTGGAATGTCACTAGCTGGGCACACCAGCCAGGGCCGGGGGACTTTGTCAGAATGACTGATAGGATTCTTGCTAAAGACTGAATATGAAGACTGAGAATTGGGTCCCAAGCAGGGACTAGGGGCGACCTTCTCCAAGCTGATGTAACAACAGGAGTTTGCTCAGACTGGATCCTACAAGACAGAGGGAAACCAGAGCTTGGCCCTGTTGTGCTCTCATGGCAAGACCCCCAAGCAAGCCCACCACAGAGCTGATATCCGATGTGAAACACACAGGGATTTATTGATAACAAGCAAGCCTGGGCTTGATCTGTGTCCAACACTCGACACAGGAGGTGGAGGAGGATGGCCCTGAGCTCTCGGGGTGAGGTGTCTTTAAAGGGAAAAACTACAAGCAGGATGGTATAAACCATGGTGTTGTATGATTGGGTGAGGATGTGTAACCTTTGAATTTACTGGTTGGGGGTTACAGTTATCATTTTTGGGGCAGGCCTACACAGGTTCCAGGCTCTGTCCTTGAGCTGCCATGGAGGCTGGCTGGCCTAGCACGTTCACATTGACCCATGCACATAGCTCTAAGTTGGAGAGAGGTCCCAGACAGTAAACAATTGACTGAACTTTGAGAGGTCAGAGAATGTGCAGAAAGGAGCTACTGCAAGGACTGTGTCTTTGTTCACGGCCCTCCCAGAAACTGCTTGCTCAAGTCTCAGGAAACTGAAATTGAGGCCTGATCTCTGAGAGAAGACTGAGCAGCCTGTTATGGTGTCTGCCTGGTCCTTTCAGCCCCACGGAACACAGGACCCAGAGGCAGGAGGAGAAGCAAGAGTCTTTGCCAGTGCTCACGTCCACCCTACAGGCTGAGAGCCCCACTATGGCCTTCATGAAGAGAGAGGGCCTGCTCCCAGTGCACATGTGCCATCACGAAGGAACACAATACTCATGCAGTGAGGGACTTTATGTTCTACATATTCATGAAGCAAACCAACATTTTTGTGGTACTTCACAGTTTATAACTATTGTGTGTTTATTAGCTCATGCTGGGAAAGGAGTGTCCTGAGCCAGCAGGGGATGCCTGGGAGCCTGGGAACCTGGGTGTGCTTTAAATAAATTGCATAAAACCATATCAAAAATTACACTCATTTCTTCTGTCTATCTATCTATCTATCTATCTATCTATCTATCTATCTATCTATCTATCTACATCAAGACAGAGTCTCACACAGCCCAGGCTGGCCTTGAACTTATTATGTAGCCAAGAATGACCTTGAACTCCTGATCTTCCTCTCTCATTACCTGTGGGCTGGAATTACAAGTGTGGGTCATCAAGCATGGTTTATACAGTGCCTGCTATATGCTAGGCAAACACTCTACCAACTGAGCTGCACTCCCAACTCTCATCCCTATTTTATACACAAGAAAACTGAGACCTGAAGAAGTGGAGGCTGGCCTAAGTCTAAAAAATATCCCCAAGGCGAGTGTCCTGGCCACCTCTATCATCTGAGCACATACTTTATAACAGGCATCACAATAGCCCTGGCAAGAAGACACTGAGCCTTGGGGAGGTGACCAGCTCCAACAGTGATTATTTGGGCCCCTGACCCCAGTCCCTATGTTCTACTGATTTTCTTTCCTCGGGGGATACTTCACATAAGGGAGTTTACTCGCTTATGTGAGACATCTCTTGTCCGAATTAAAGAGTCAGATAAACCAGGTGAAATCCATCTCTTTTTGTCATGGGTTTGGCATCAGAGTCTGTCCTTGGTGTATTCTGAGGTGTTTTAAAAGGGAGAGCTGTAGACCTGATGGTGATGACACACACCTTTAATCCCAGCACTGGGAAGCAGAGGCAGGCAGATCTCTGTGAGTTCGAGGCCAGCCTGGTCTACAGAGTGAGTTCCAGGACAGCCACACAGAGAAATCCTGTTTTAAACAAGAGCAGCAACAGCAACAACAATAACAACAATAACAACAGAAACAACAATGGAGGGGTCAGGAGCTGTGGAGTGAGAACTTGTGGGTACACTTGGGAATTTAACCCACTGGCCTCATCCCTTCCGTGGGTGTGCCTTCAAATGGAGATTCCAAATGTCATTTGGTCCAGAAACATTATCTGCTGTTGTCTCCAGAGCCCAGGAAGGCTCCTGCAGGAGCCTGGGTCTTTAAAGTACAGGTGTGGGTGTGTGTTCTTTTCCCATCAGGCTGCCATTGCTGAAGAGCTGTCCCACTTCCTGCTTCTATTTCTACTTTTTCTTCAGGTTGTTTTTAATGAACAGAACCAGCACCCGGCAACACCCTTGAAGCTGCTAGCCTGGTCTCTCTAATGAGCTTTGCTGAAACTCAGGGCAGGCGAGGTTTCCCTCTGTAGGCTCAGGATTCGGGGTTTTCAACCTTTGTGATGGCTGCGGCCTTTTTCTTTCCAGCCAGCTGGGTTTACCTCTTCAAAGATGTCAGCTCCAGTCTTGCCAAGTTCGGGTTTTATAGTTCTATGGATGGGGCCTTAACATAGGTATAAAAATAGATCAGTGTTTCTTCTTCCTTCTCTTTAAAAAAAGTGGGGAGCGGGGAGTGTGCCTGTGTGTTTTCCAACATCTCATCAGTCAGAAACTGTTGAAGCAATTTTAGCTCCGTTTTTTGCCCCCCAAAAGATTCGCTCCAAGCCTGACTCAGATGATGGAACACTTCAAGGAAACTTTTCTTTCCAAAGAAGTCAAGTGCAATTAATGAAGAAGGAGCTGAGGGGGAACGGAATTCCAGAGTGTCCGCTGTAATGTCAATTATATCACTGCCTGATAAACACAGAAACGTGTGATCCACAGGCTGGTCCCCTCCACCATACCACGTTCTTAGAAGTGACCATTTCTTTCCATTACAGACCTGGAGAATTTAATTTTCCCAACTGAAACTATAAACAAGATGGACTTTTATACCTCTCTCTCTTACACACACACACACACACACACACACACACACACACACACACACACACATCTGAGGGAGAAAGTTTATTTAAAACAAATGAAAGTCAGGCCTGGTGTTGCTAGTCTGAAATCCCACCTACTTGGGAAGCTGAGGCAGGAGAATTGCAAGTTATAGGCCTACCTGGGCAGCTTAGTGAGACCCTATTTCAAACAAAAGGACAGGCTGGATGGAGACGCAGCTCTATGGTAGAGTGCTTGCATGAACGAACCCTGCATTCAATCCTTTGCATTGTAAAAAATAATAATAGAATACGTAAAACACTGAGTTAGCTCAGGTATAGACACATTGTCATGTGCAGAAAGAAACATGGGCTGGAACTCCAGTGCAAGCACCTTAAATGTGTCTCACTGCAACAAGGTGGTAGCCAGCTTTGTGAAGGCTGGAAGCCTTATAATATGTGTCTTTGTTTCTATTTCTTTTACTTTCTTTCTTTCTTTTTTTTTTGCTGCCATTGGGAAGAGATCCCCAAATAGTTTATTCAATATTAAGTGGTCAGCCCTGAAATCATAACATACGAATAACATTGTATAAACTGAACAAGTTACATTTATATATTTAGACACACACACACACACACACACACACACACACACACACACACACACACCTTGTGTGAGGTTCAAGGGTGGCCTTGAGCACCTTTCATCCCATTCCTGTGCTCAGCCATGCTTTCCCAACCCCAGGCCAGGTTAGAGCACAGGCTCCCACTTGCTGGGGCATTCTTTTCTCTGTCCTCATCTCTAGCTGCCCATGTTCCTAAGGAGCAACAAAATTCTATGAAGTAAAACCGTCTATCCTGTGTTGTACCATCAAAGCTTATCCTTAACTACAGAGGATTATGTCCTCAAAATACTAATCGGGTAGTGTCTCCCCAGCTTACCACCCTTCAATGACATCCCCTTGTTCTTGAGACTGAGTCCAAAGGATTAGCTCAGAACCGATTATGGTGATTACTCTGACCTCAGCCCTCCTTCCCGCCACAGCTCCAGGCCTCTGGGCAGCCCAGCTCTCCCTCCTTCCCTTCCCAAACATAGCTCACAGGTGCCAGACAGCGCTGTGTTGACCACTGCAAGCAGAGATGAAATAGAACAGCAAAGCAGGCTCTTTGCAGGTGCTCCAGCAGGTTCTGGATCCCTCGGACACATGGCTCTAATGAGTCAGTCCCCACACAGCCTTCATAGCGAGGGCGGTGGTGAGGGAATGGGGAAACAGCGCAGAGATTAATGGCTCCCGCCCCAGGATTTCTCTATAGTGCCCCTGTTGGATGCTTCAGGAACTCATGAATGGCCTTGGAAGCCAAGGGGTGGATTGGACATTTTCTCCTAAAAAAGCAGTGAGTTCCGAGATTGGAAATGTAGCTCCACTGCCTAAACCTCAGCACTGCCCACAACAGTCATGGTGGCACATGCTTGCAATCCCAGCATTTGGGAGATGGAGGCAGAAGGATCAGAAGTTCAAGGTCAACCTTAGCTAGCCTGGGCTATATGAGACTGTCCATTTTTAAGATAGAAGTCAAGGTGACTGGATTCATTGTTGGAAGTTATCTCTTTGGCTTCTGTATGGAACAGTAACTAGAATACATAAGTAGGATTCCAACTGTCCATGCAAAACCCAGGGGCACCTGCTACTTTGGCAAGCTTCATGGGAATCCTGGGTCAAAGCCTCCAGTGGGTGTAGCTTCCCTGGCCCTGCTCCCCCATGTCTCAGAACAGGTCAGTTGTAAGATCCTCCATTCTTTTAATTAAGATGTTGACTAGCTGGAGGTCACAGAGAGGCTTGGTTCTTCTCGATAGGATCCCAAATGGAAGGTGGGAACGAGAGAAAGGCTAGAGCGGCAGGGGGTGTCTCTAGACCGCTGAGATCTGGGGTGGGCTGGTGTTTTCCCAGGACAAAGCCACAACATGCCAACAGTGAGGAAGGACCCACATCCCAGCAAAGAGACAGAAAGCAAAGGGGCCACTGGGGGCTGAGGAAGGACAGGCAAAGTGTCAGAGAAATCCAGGTTTGTACCATTCACTAGCTAGGCAAGTTGCTCAAGTGTCTGCATCCTTCTCTATGAGATGGTTTGTATTCACACTGCCCATTCCAGTCATGGGACTTTAGTGAGGTTATGTGTGTGAATTTGTCAGTATAGAGCCTGGCATAAAGGAGCCCAATCCAGTCTGGTTCCTTTCCTCCTTAACAGGGAGCCCGAGGGCTTCAGCATGATGCTGTCATGGGCTAACATGCAGGACTATGGTCCGCCATCACTGCCAGTCCCAGGAAACAGTTCCTGCGAGTTTCCTCCCGTTCAGAAAGAGGCCAACAAGAGAGGAGAAGGGTGCTCAGCATGGAGGATTTCCTTCCCCGGGTGTGGTCTTATGCTATAGTGGCTCCTTCCCACAATGAACCTCAATCCCCAGCCAGCTTTGGGAGCATGGATTTAAAATACAAACACTAAACACTAGAAAGGCCCCAGAAGGCAACTGAGGACTATTCTCATGACCTTGGGGCAGGCAAACATTTCCAGGCAGGTCACAATACTAATCATAAGTGCATCAATTGGACTTCCTCAAAAATAAGGCTTCTTGTGCATTAAAGACATTGTTAGTAAGATGAGAAGTCAAATTATATCCTGTGAGAAAATAATAGTAATCCATCTGTTTAGCAAAGACTTGCATCTGAACATATACAATGTGCCTTTCCTACAAGTGAATAGCAGAAAGGCAACCTCACTGTTGTGTCGCTATCTCTTCTGGGTCGGACACGGCCACTGCTGTCTTGAACTAGAACAAGTGTGATCATCAGCAAGAACTGTCACAAGAGATGATGCCTCAAACCATCCCTTCCTGAAGAAAGGGGAGATGCTCACATGGCCCTGCCCTCTCCTTGTTATGTGAGGGTTGACTGGAGGTGGAAGACCCTTGTTTATAACCTGCTGAGAGGTACTCAGCATGTTGGTATGTTGGTATGGTATGCTTTAGACACTTCCTGGAGCTGGGGCTGCCTTTGAGTCATCCATGCTCTTTAAGTAAGCTGGATAAACTGATTGGCCCACCCATTTAGACTCGGGTAGATCCTTCCTTTGGTCTGTTGGTACCCTCTTCATTAGAAAAGACAGCAGCTGGGTTGGGTCGGGAAAGGAGCTGACACAAAATTACCTTCAGGAATGAGCTTTTTTAGGAGATAGATCTTGACACAGGAGCCATGATCAAACCTTGAGGTGGGACAGTCCTTCATGTTAGAGACAACTCGAAGGGGCCTTGAAGGGCTTTAAAACTGGAAAGGGGCTTTAGTAAGAGAGGTGGCTTAGAGATGGGGAGGGAAGGAAGGAGGGAGGGAGAGAGAGAGAGAACACAAGTGAGCTACCATGGACAACATGACAGAGGGGGACCCAGAGAAAAGCTTTCAGAGAAATCCCTAGAGTAAAGGAAAATATCTGACTTTTATGTCAGGGTGTTGGAAAATTCCACGCCACCTGATTTCTGGGATAGCCTACATAACAAAGAGCGTGGAGGGGCCTCCAGGTATTGGGTAGGCCTGTAGATTATGGGCTGGGTGCTACACAGGACTTCTTAATCTTTGTCTCAGAGAGCACTGCAGTGGGAGGTGGAGTAGTGGCTTGATTTCTTTAGGCTGTGAGATTTGGCTAACTTAGAGTGCCTACTATCTTCAGGGAGCAGGCTCAGGATCTCTCATCTTTGTATCTGAGGTGAGTGAGAAGACATTTCTTTATGTCTCCCTAGGCAAAGTCACAGGGCACCAGTTAAAATGGGAACAACTTGACTAATTCTTCATCTACAGTGACACAGACATGCTTACTAAGCACCGGAGGTTTTCAGTGTATTAACCACTTGGGGAGTACACATGAAGACCATACGTGCTGAGGCTACATTCCCACTGGATGGCTAACCATAGCAAATGTTGGCAAGGCCACGGGGCAGCCTGAAACCCTCCCCCCACAGGAGACACCAGTGCAGACGGTTACAACAATCTCAGAAACACTGGCAGTTTCTTTCAAGAAAACGTACATCACTCTCACGACTCAAAAATTTCACTTCTAGTTACTCACCCAGAAGAGGTGAAGACAGAGCTACAGAAAGATCTGCAGAGTAATGTCCATTGTAGTCTTATTTCTCACAGCTCAAACCTAGAAACAACCCCCATAGGAAATTGAAAACTAAAAACCACCGGGTTATAACAAGAAGCACTTCAAATTATTTTCAGCAAAAGGAAACAGATGCAAAAATTGGGCTATGGTTCCTTTTACGTGAAGTTCCAGAATAGGGAAACTCTTTCTGTGGTCACAGAAACCACAACAGTATTGAACTGAGGTAAGGGTGGAGTGTGCAGAAAAGGAAAGAGAATTTGGGGAGTGGGGAACTATTCTACATCTTGACTGAGGTACATTGCTGTAGCGTCAAGGGGTCCCATTTAGGATTTGTCTGTTTTATTGTATTTTTAAAAACAGCTCAGTGACTGACTTCCTTCTCAGCTTTCCAGGGGTATTTCCTAGATCTTTAAAGGGGTGACTTCACCTCAGGGACTAAGCCTGAGTGTCCAGACCAGGAAAGCTGGAGAGAGACCCAGGAGCCCAGAGAGACCCACACGGCCAACTTACACAGCATAGTTGTGCCTCTCTGCAGCATGTGTTGATGTGCATTTAGTGTGTGTGTCCCTGTGTGTGTGTGTGTGTGTGTGTGTGTGTGTGTGTGTGTGTGTACACATGTGTATATGTGCACCCACCCATGTGCTACAGTATGCACATAGATGTCGGAGGACAACTTGTGGGAACTGTTTCTCTCCTTCCATCATGTGGGTCCTGGGGATGGCACTCTGCTCATTAGGCTTGGGGACAAGCGCTTTTCCCAGCTGAGCTGTCTCACTAACTTAGGTTAAAAACAACGACCACAGCCCAATCTGTGACGCTCCAAGGGTGACAGGAGACCCAGGTAGAATGACACCTGGGGTCTTCCACTTCCAAATCCCTGACATTTTCTGTGAATGTCTCTAGGGGATGGCCTGTGAGGACCTCAAGGCTTGTTTCAGAGCTGAAGCTTGAGCAAGGCCAGAGGGATGCCTTTGCCAGTCAAGACCCTCTACCAGCTCTTGCACCCCTCGGCTAGATGTCTTATTTCCAAGAACAAGCAGGCTTTCTAGTCCCCTCTCCCAAAAGCTTTCCTTATCTTTGCAGGGGCCTCACCAGTGGTAAATTACTTGTGTAAATCCTTCTAGGGTTGGCATGACCTACAGACTTGCAAGATGCTGCCATACACCACACCTGCAGCTGGGAAAGTACCAGGAGTAGGGCCCTTAACAGCCCAGGTCACTGGAAAAACCACGTAGACAGCCTTGAATGTTAGGCCCTGAGGACTTCTTGAGCAGCGAACCTATGTCATCACAGCAGAGAAAAAGGCCTGGGCTCCTCTCCGCCAAAGCACCTGCTTCCTGAAGTGAGGCTGAGTCTCAGTGAGACATGATGTCATTGGTTTTTATCACATCTCTGTGAGGCAGCCTTCCTGGGGAGGAGATGGGAAAATGGAGCCCTGCGACCTTAATTGGGAAAAGAAACAGGATCTCCAGCCATTTGAGTCAGATGCCCATATTTCAGAAATAAAGCCACCCTGTCTGAATTGCCCGGGCCATGCTGCCAAAGAGGACCACCGCAGCCTGAGCGAGTTCTTTCCATGGAATTTTCTGTAAAATAAAAATGCTAAATTTCTTTAGGACTCCATCTAAATGAGGGCTATTGTGGCTGATGAGAAATGAAATACTTAACTGCTAAGTAAAACAGATTAAAAATTCCTTTACTCACAAGGAAAACAGCAAAATAGTACATATATACATATAATCTTAAAAAATATTTACTATGGCTGTGTAGTGTGAACTCACATGGTGTATATGTGTGTCGGTGTGCATTTGTGCTGCAGCACATGTGTAGAGGTCAGAGGACAATTGTGGAGTCAGTTGGCTCCTCTTCTATGTATGTTTCCAGGGATCAAACTTACATCGCTGGCTTGCACAGCAGGCCCCTTTATCTGCAGAGCCATCTTGCCAGCCCCACATGATTTGTTCATATATAGTCATCAGTTGAAATATTATTCTGCCTTGCTTGTTCAATTTAAAAATTATGAGCTAGTATGGTGGCATAGGCTTGCGATCCCAACCTGGGCAACAAGGTAAGGCTCTGCCTTGAAAGAAAAAAAGTAAGTAGATAAAGTAAATTCTGGGTGATAATTGTTATATTCTCTGTCTTTTACACAGACAGATGTATTCGTCTTGATTTTAAGTGAGGGCATATTTATTTTGCCTAATTAAAGACTTATTATCAACACCACACACACACACACACACACACACACACACACTATAGAAATTAAAAAAAAATCATAGCAAAGATGCATAATGAAAGCATGTGTCCTCTTGTACCCTAACGATCTCCCCAAGTCCCCAGAGAAATCACTGTTCTGGTGAGGGCAGTGCAGGGAAACACATTGAGGCTCAATGATCTTCCCAACAAAACTAAAGTGTTTGGGGGTGTGGCAGTTGTCCCATCTATTCTATAGACATGATAAAAAATGCCCCGTTTCCTAAGCTTCTTTGTTTTTAAACTGCAGAATACAACCTTGGACAAAAGTGAACAGATTCAGGGGTGCACAGAAACTACATTGCCACAAAGAATACACACTTGGTCATCACTGCCCAGGTCAAAACATGGAGCTGACCCACTATCTCAGAAGTCCCTTCCATGTGCCTCAAAGGTGACTGCCGTCAACACTCTCAGCTGGGTGCTGCCTTTTCATACAAACTCGTTGTGCCCCGCTGCCAGCATTTCTGTGAGACTGGTGCCTGTGGTTATGAATTGCTGCAATCACTGAAGTGTCCATGTTTCTTAATGGCCACAGTCTTTTATGGTTAATGGACAAGAAAGTTGCTTCCTGTATTGACTATTGTAAATAATGCTGATAAAGCATCTGGTGGACTATAGACATGTTTCTAGTGTGTAGGGGACATGTATGATTCAATCCTATCAGGAAATGACAACTGGCTTTCTGAAAAGATGCTAATTTACATATTCACCATCAACCAAGGCGTTTCCATTGTTCTATGTCTTTTTCACAATTTGGTACTGCCAGGCATCTTGATTTTCATCATGTTGGTGGGTGGGTAATGCCACACCAATGTGGTTTTGATTTATATTTCTCTAGTGACTAAAGAGAACAAATGCCCTTCAATTTTCTTGCTGAGTAGTAGAGTCCTCTTTTTTTTTTTTTTTTTTTTTTAAGCTTGAAAACAATTTTGTTAGACTTTAACTTCAAACCAAACCAAACAAACAAAGCCCCAGGGTTGGCAGGGTGTGAATCTCAGCAGATGCTGGGAGGAGTAGACTGGAGAAGAAAAGGGGGAAAGCCATGCCATGTGAGTGAAGCAGGAACGGAAGTCAGGCAGACAGACCATATGGCATAGAGGGAACTCTAGAAAAAAAATGGAAGACCGAAGTGTCAGGGAAAACATGCTTAGAAGAGAGGTAGAAAGAAAAAGAGAAAAGCCACACTTTTCTGAGTAATTCAGACAAGAAGGCAGAGTTGCAGAGCTGCGTGTGTCTACACTTTTCCTCATCTCCTCTTTAGCTGCGCAGCCCTGCCTCGTTCCAGGAAGAGGCTCTGCCAGTCCTGCTGAGTATCATGGCTGTCCCTGTAGTGTGTCCCTGCAGCTAAGGCTGACGGACAGCAGTGTGGTGAGACCGAAGCAGCTCAGCATCATCTTTCTCCATCTTTAGGAGCCGTGGCTCTAACTGTCTGGAAGGCTAGGCTCTGGTTTTGCTGAACCCCTTAGGAGAACAGGGATCAGAAGAGTGTATTCTCCGTGACTAACCCAGGGCTGTGTTCCTGCCTCCACACACCCACCCCTCAATCCCAGCACCACTCTTGGCTGTTCTAGATGTGTCTACACCACAAGATGAAGCCCAGTGCCTCCAGAACCTGTAGCATCTTCCACTTTCACCAGCCTTCAGTTTCTCTGTGATGCCACTGTCACAGCCTGGCCCTGCCCTACCCCTCGCTGGAGATCTAAGAGCAGAAGACCACTATGCAGACACATAAGAAAGTGGGCGTCATCAGACACTTAAGTATTTATTAAGAATTCACAGTGGACCAGGTCTCAGCCTTGGCCCAGGACACACAGGTAAATGAAAAAGGGCTGGCCAACAGGGCTCCCAGTTGGGGTATCCTCACACACACCAAACACATCATTGGCATACATTTCAGTGACAGAAATCCGAGGCCACCATGAAGAGGCAGTCATGTTACTGTAGGGAAATGACCCTGGTGGGAGTTAGTGGAGAAAGAAGCCTGGGCAGGAAGCGCAGGTGGAAGACTCCCACATGATCCCTAAGCCATATGTGATGTTATGACTAGTGAGTGGGGGCTGAGAGCACGGGGCAAGCTTTCCTATGGAGTTTGTGGTCCAGAGGGGCAGCAGGGGGTATGTCCTAGGCTAGAAAGAATAGATATCGTACCAAGAGTGTCCAGAAAAGAAAGGGTGGAGGACTTTGGGTTGGAAGGATTCACAGGGTCTTTATGGACTGGATCTCAAAGAATGTGTAGAATGGATGGGAAGATATGGGAGAACATTCCAGAAAGAAGAAGTGGAGTGGGATGTATGTTGTTTGTATAATGATAAGCATACTGCTGACTGCAGGGTGTGCTCAGACACATGGCTAAGAAGTGCTGGAAGAGTCTGAGGTGTACATGTCTGCCACAGTGAGGCTACAAGAGTGACACTTTAGGCGGCAAGTCCCCTGTGCATTCATGCTGCCACAGTGTGAAGGAGTTTGCATGACAGGCAAGGGTACTTGAGACACAAGTTCTTTGGTCTAAAGTTTCTTAATGCTTTTGCAGAAAGACTGCTACATTAATAAACACACAAAGATGATTAGAATGCAAAGTACAAAAAAATCCTTTTTACTCAAAACCTCAAAAAGAAAAATCACTGCAGCCTCCAGGAGCCTTTGAATATGCGTCTTCTCCTATGGCCACTAGGGCAATTAAGAAAACCATCAGCGAAGCCATGACATTCTTGGCCGATGAGCATTTGCCACATATTTATGAGGTAGATATTGTTAGGTCTACAGGAGAGAACACCGAGGCCCAGCCATAGTATAGAGTGCTCAAGTTACACACAGTTAAGAAACCACAGAATCAGTAAGAAACCAGTGTGTGATGTCCACATCCTTCTTACGCTTGTGTAGCAGATGCAACAGCCGTTGTATAGTTGTAGGGAAGGAAATGCAAAGGTCAGGCTGGTACTAAGTTGTGAAAGGGTATGAGCATCAGGTGAGAGGACCAGCGTAGAAGATGGCCATGACCCACAAATGCTGGACCTGCAGGGTCACACCAGGAAGGAAGTGCATTGTGGCCACAGCGATGGGACCGCTGCCATCTAACTTCTTCTCACTAAGGTAGAGCGACAACAGTCTTCAGCACTGACCTCGTTTCTTTGGCCAGACAAGGCCCTGCCTCCTCTGCAGAGTTCATGCTTTGCAGAGTCAAGAACTCAGGATTATCCAGCAGCCTGGTCTTGAACTGAACAGCGCAGAGAGCGTGAAGCCACCTGTAACTGCTCCCAAGGTGTCCTCACCATCGAGGAGGCTGCAATTGCATCCAGAACGCATTAGAATGGGAGGAAACAGTATTATCTGGCCTGAAAGGAAATGGATGATGAGTGGGCACCTTCAGAAGCAGCTGCAGTTTTCTGGACCTGTTATTTTCCATTTGGAAGTCAGTGACACAAAACACCTGTTAACATGGAAATCCAGAGATTGATGACGCTCTCCTAGTCAGGAAACAACCCCTGGGAAGGACCCCCAAACAGTTGTGCGCATACAACGTGGGGAGTTCTTTGTGGTGCTTGTAAAGGGTTCCTTCCACTAGGAAATGGTTGTTATGGTTCGCAATGGAAGGGTATTGCTTCTTTTCTCTCCCTTTTCTTCTTTTAGTATGTGCCCAGAGAGTTTATTGAGAAACCAGCCAACATCCTGGAGGTCCTCGGGCCACCTCAAGTACTGCTGCTTTTGCAGAAACCCTCTGATAGCCTCATGCTTCATCAGCTGATACTGAGACAGGGACCCCACCACCACCACGATGAGAACATTCTTGAGGTCTGACAGGCACCGGCTCTGGGCATACCTGAAGGCTTCCAGGCACCAGCCATCCTTGAGGAATTGTCTACTCACTAGACACACAGTCTTTCTGCTGCCCCAGACAGCTGCATGGATGTTGGAGATGTGGTTTTCCCCCGGGATGAAGTCTCTTTCTTCAAAGCACAGCCTGAGTCTGTTGTGGGAACTATACTGAGCATCCAGGTGTTTGAGCAAAGCGTTCTGTGCCCATTCAAAGTCTTTGCCACTGAAGCAAAAATAGGCATCATATCTGTAGACACTAGGTTCTGAACTCTGGACCTTGTCCTTGAACACCAGCTTCTGGATGGTCTTATAACACAGGAAACAATGCCCCCGGAACTTTATGACTATGAGGGTGATGATGAGGAGCAGAGTCAAAGTGACGGTGTACAGGGTGAAAAGGGAAAACTTTAGGGCCTGCAAGGCTTCCTCTTCATCACAGTCCTTGGTAGAGATGTCGTAAAGGGAGGTCCCTAGCAGCGAGTCAGGGTACATGCAGTATACATCTGCAGGAGAGCCAAGCAGGGTGACATTGGTTTGGTTGAGCCAGATAATAAAAGGGCTAAGTTCACATTGGCAGACAAACTCGTTATGAGTTATGTCCAAGTTGCTAAGTGAGGCAAACAACCCAGGATCAGGAGAGAAAAGCTGATTTCTAGATATATCAAGAATCTCTAAATTAGTAGGTAAACTGCCTGGAGAGAGAGAGGTCAGCCTGTTAGCGCTAAGACTGAGCCACCGCAGGGAAACCAAATCGTTAAATATTCCAGGTGGAAGGAAATTAAGATAGTTACTATTCAGATACAGGATCTGGAGGTGGAAAAGGCCTCTAAAAACATCCCAACAGAGGCCAGTCTCCCATGCAAGCTGCAGCATGTTTTCTGCAAGGAAAAGTCGTTCCAAGCTCAGGTTCTCTGAAGGGGTGTCGACTGCCTTGCAGGAAGAAAGGCGATTCTGATTCAGGATGAGATACTGGAGCTGGGGAATTCGCAGGAGGAAGTAGAGGTCAGACAGATTTTCTAGCCTGTTCTCAGATAACTGGATGAAGTTGGCTGTGAAGCGAATGTGTGGCAAACTGACCAGCTTATTGCCGCCCAGGAAGATGGTCAGTATGCTTGGAATGAAATTAATGGTTTTAAGAGCATTATCACGGAGATCCAAGGTTTGTAAGTTTTTCAAGTGTCTGAATGTTTGGGATTGAATGATCCCAATGTGGTTCTTTTGAAGGTCAATGTAGGCCACTCTAGGTAGCCCATAGAAGTTAGAATTATAAAGTTCTCCCAAAAGATTATATGACATATTGAGAACCTGGAGATTGTCAAGTCCATGAAATGCGTTGTTTGTGATTTTGTTTATCTTATTAAAGGCAAGGTTCAGAAACTTCAAATCTTTCAGTGTTTCAAACACCCGGGAATTCAAGGAGAAGATATAACCATGGGAGAGGTCCAGGAGTATCACCAAACTTCTAGCCAGGCCAGCAAATGTGTCCTGGTCAGGGTCCTTGATGTTCTGGAAGCCAAAGCCAGACCCCATTATGTGGTACGTAAGCATCAAAGAGGAAACCTGGCTCCCCCAGATGATGTTGCTGAAGTTTCCTGTGATGTCCACTGTCCAGCCATTACTAGAAAGATCTAGAGTTTCCAGCCACATGCCTCTGAATGGGTTCCTGCATGTCTCCCAGTCCACAGAGACTCTGCTGAACAGGCTAGTTGATTTGAGGCCAAAGAAAGAGAGTGCTTTGCCCTGCAGAGGCTTGAGTTCATCCTCACAGAGAGTGAGTATTTCATTGAAAGAAAAATCTATGGCCTTTATGGAATTCAATTCCTGAAATGAAGAATGGAGATGAAGGCTGTAAATCTGGTTGCCAGATAGGTCTAAGCGAGCTAATGAATTCAGATTCCTGAAGTAACCATCTCTTAGCACAGTACCGGAGAGTTCACAGGAAAACAGTCGAAGTTCGAAGAGATGGGGCAGTCCCTGAAAAGCATCTGGATTCAAGACTTCAATCTTATTTTGGCCCAGGTCCAAGATCCTAAGATTGGGCAGGTTTCTGAAGGCCTCCTGGCCGATGGTCATGGGTGTAAACTGGGTTCCCAGCTCCAGCAGCAGGAGCTGCTTCAGGAATGGAAATGATGTGGCATTGACCATACGGATATTGTTGAAGCTGAGCAGGAGCCTCTCGGTGGTGTTGAGGACCCAGGGGATCTGGGTAAGGTTACAGAAGCGAAATAAGGCAATCTGGCCATCAGAAGAGCAGGGAGACATTCCCAGCATGGGGCTGGCCATGAAGATCACGCCTAAGAGAAGGTCAAGTTGATCTGCCATGACCTATGGGGAAAGAGAAGAACAGAAACATATCACAGCCCATGGATCTGCCCCTGGGTCCTCAGCACTTGAGGGTTTCCGGTGTGATGGGGCTCTACCTCGGAGCCCTTTGCTCGACTGACTGCACAAACATTCTGCTGGCAGATTCTGCTCAGTGGGACAAAAGCATTCACTCTTTTTCTCAAACGCTTGCTAGTGCGTATTTTACACACAGGGCACCAGTACTTTAAAGATACTGCAAGCCAGGGAGGTAGCTAGGTGGTAGAGTACTTGACTAGTATTGCAGGTTCAAGGTTTCCCCCCAGCACCACAAAAGAGCAAACAACAAAACTGTTACCGACTCAGTGTTTGTTCATTAGTTCCAGAGTTGCTGAGGGAAGTAGAAAATCACAAAAAAGAGGCATTTGTACTTCTGTTCATCCAGACATTCCCCATTCCGAACCCCCAGAACCACAGCTGGTGAACGGATAAAAAATCACATTGATTTCTCTACAGCATTCTAGCCAGACTCTAGCCCATCCTCAAAGATCTGAGCACATCATCATATTGGCCCCGAGTACTTTTTGTGTCTTCATAAAGAATCAGATTTGATCATTTGAATTAAGTGGATGAGGCACCCACTGCATACTGGACACACACGACGGTGTGAGAATCTAACAATAAACAGAAATACACCTACCTGCTGAAGTTTGGTGCAGGGAGCGCACTATCCGTCCATGTGCCTCAGTAGCAAAGGGTGTCTCATAGATGTGACTGTCATGTTTTCCAAGCATAGGCTCTGTGTGAGAACAGAAAAAAACAAGCACCTCAGAAAGCTTAATGTTTTCTGTGGTGGTCTGTGTAAGAATGGCCCCCATAAGTTGAGATATTTGAATGTTTAGTCAGCAGAGAGTAGAATTCTTGAAAGGATTAGAAGGATTAGGAGGAATATGGTGGAGGAAGTGTATGACTGGGAGAGGGCTTTGAGGTCTCATAATTACATGCCAGGCCCAGTCAATCTCTCTTTCTTGGCCTGTGGATCAGGATACAGCTCTCAACTAGTTCTCCAGCACCATGCCTGCCACCATGTTTCCACCATGATGATAATGGACTAAGCCTCTGGAACTGTAAGCAAGCCCTAATTAAATACTTTCTAAGAGTTGCTGTGGTCATGGTATTTCTTTTTGGCAATAGAACAGTAACTAAGACATCTTCCATGTACATGGCTCCCCTGATAAGTTTTAGGCCTCCTAAAGGCCTCTCTGCCATCACAACAAACCGAATCAGACCAAATTGGAAAGCCCAGGTTTAATGGGTAAAGCTCTCCTGGGTAATTCCCCTGCCCCTCAGAGAACAGACAGGAAGAAGAAGAAAGGGAAGAACCATGAGTCTGTTTTCTGGGATGCCTCTTATATATACATCCTGTGGGAGTCGTCCTGAGTCTCTCTGGGGGAAGATCTGTGTTTGGTGGGTTTTGGGGAAAGAGATGAGGAGGGGAGTCGAGGTGGATCCTCTACCAGACTCCTTCCAAACATCCCCCATCTTTGGAACACATCTCACTTCTTATCAATGGCTCTTACCAAAAGCCTCTGTTGAAAGAGTTGGTATTCTAGAAAGTGGGGACTGGCCCAGGTATTAAAGGATTAATTGTCACTCTAGGACACCACTGGGAGGTAGTGGAGCCTTTAGGGGGTGGGGCTATTGGGAGGAAGTTAGGCCACCGAGGTTGAGGTTGTGCCTTTAAAGGGACACTGCCCTCTTGTATCATCCCTTGAGCAGCCCATCTCTCTCCTTGCAGATTCCTGTTTGCCCTACCTAGACTAGCCATCATGCTGCTCAGCTGCCAACTTCAAGTGTGCACTCATCATTGAGACCCAGAACAGCCCTGGTCATTACCAAACATGAGTCCTGGCTGACACAGCAAGTCTAGAGAGGGCAGACTGGAATCCACAAGGAGAGAGACGGACAGCTTGAGAGATGACATTAGAGGTAACTGCTGAAGTGGACCTTAAGCGAAGCTCTGTCTCTCCTGGCATGCAACCCCAAGACTATGATTCTAGAAGCTGGTAGAACCCCCAAAGGCAGATGAAGGAATCCAGTGTGCAACATAAGTCTTTTGCGTGGTACCCAAAATGAAGACTCTGAAGATGCGCTTCAGTGGAGAAAAGAACGGGCAACCCAGGTTGGGACCCAAGTAGGAAAATAAGCAGCAGTGGGAAGCTCCTACATCAAACTTTACACATCTCCCAGTAGGAAGTGGGATCTAGTGTGGCCTCCAAAGCATGCAAGAGTATAGCCTCATTGCCCATACCTGAGGATGCCTCGGTGCTCTGCTACACATAGTCAGACCGCCTGGCAGTGGACAACCTACTGTGGCAGTCCTCATATGGTCTGTTTTTTGTGGTCTGTCTGTATAGTGCATGCAAGTGAGTGTAAGGATGTGCACACCCATGCACACGCTTGCAGAGGCCAAGGCAGGATGTTGGGTGTCTTCCTCTGTCCTGTTCTGCCTTACTGCCTTGGGACAGGGCCCTCGAAGAACTGGAAGCACACTGTTCTGACTTGCCCAGCCGGCCAACAAGCTTTCAGGACCTTCCTCTCTCTTCAGCCCCTGTCCCCAAGCATTGAGGCTGTAGGCACATGGCACTGTGCATAGCTTCTTCACAGGCTTTAAGGTCCTGAGTACTTTGAAACTCTGTTGACAGTTTTGTGACCTTATTCTCCACTGGCATTACAAACCTAATGCTGTACCCGGACTCAGAGCACATCAGCCTCCCAGAGGCCGCCTGTTGTTTCCATGTGATGTAGAGGACCTTCAGTACACATACAAATAACCACCATGGTTCATAGGCTGGGGGTGAAAACACTGTCTGTAAAGGGCTAGATGGTAAACGTGTTAGGCTGTGCAGTCCAAACACAGACTGCTGGCCTCTGTTCTAGAAGAAAAGAGAACAGAACTCTGACTCCGAGAATAAGGGTTTTTAAGTGACTCTAAGATAAATATGGTGTTGAGATACAAGAAGGTGCAGGAAAGAGCTAGTGTGGTCCCCAAGTCACTGATGGCTTTGCAGCTGTTATCTTTCCCAAACATCGGGCTGATTTCTCATCTTATGTAACTGGATGGAGACATCCCCTCAGAGACACAAGTGTGAGGATGCCAGCTCAGAGAAGCGTAGTTGAATTTCTTCATTTCAATTCTGACTTTTGATGGGATCAGTGTTGGTCCCCAGGTACCACTGCTGAACTAGATGACCTTGAATTTCTGGTAATGAGTGACAGGCCTAAATAACATATACCTCAAGATATTTCCATTTCCGAACCCACAAGAGAAGCTAAAATTAAAGCTAGGAAGATGAAACCAACTGAGCACGCAGATTTTAAACAGAACTCATTGGACCCAAGTTCTAATGACAAAGATATCATGCAGACCTACATCTTTAAGAGGTATAAAAGGATGGAATAATTCCATTTTTACCTCCGAAGCAGATCTCTAGTTAAAGTGGCTGACAGGACAGGGGAGCAGGGGAGCCAGCTAAGCATCGAGATGAGGGTGATGGAAGAGGCTCATGCTGAGAGCATGGGAGGGGAACCAGCAAGTGTTTGTTCTGTTATGGAAGGCAGAAGTTCAAATGTGTGGAAGTAAAGACATCCAACCCCAACAAGGCAAACTGAACTAAAGATGAGCACCAGACTGCCAAGCACTTCCAGACTCCAATTTCAGAATGATAGGCGTCCAGGAAGGAGTTCACACAGCAGAGGTGGGCAGTGAGAACTGAGTAGTGTGGGCATGAGGGACAGCGACAGAGATGGGCAAGTGACTAAAGCCACACCCCTAAGTGGCTGAGGTCAGAGGGGCGCAAGGTCCTGCAAGTGGCGGGAGAGCCCAAGGGAAGCATGAGCGCCATGGCCACTTGCTTCTCTCTCGGTTCAGGAGTTCGGCCCTAACCTTCAGGAAATCCCTTCGACCCCCATCAGTGGAGTCTGCCCTCCAGCGCTTGCCAAGAGTAGAGGGAGGAAAGGAAGAACAGCGGAATAAACTTTGGGGACAATGTGTCCACGACTCATTATCCAGATGATAAAAAGAAACACAGGGGCTGGGCAGTGGTGGTGCACACCTTTAATCCCAGCACTCGGGAGGCAGAGGCAGGCGGATCTCTGTGAGTTCGAGGCCAGCCTGGTCTACAAAGCAAGTTCTAGGAAAGGCACAAAGCTACACAGAGAAACCCTGTCTCAAAAAACCAAAAAAGAAAAAAGAAAAAAAGAAAAGAAACACAGAAGACAGTAACTTCCATAGATAGGAGTCTCTGGTGACATATTCATTCCCTGTTCATAGATGTAGAGCATGCGTAAGTTCCTGGGTTCAGTCCTCCACCCACCATGAACACCCACTCAAGACAAGTCATTGCATTGCCCTTCGGCTAGGTGTGGTGGTGCATGCCTGTAATCCCAGAACCTGAGAGAAGGAGGCAGAGAATCGGGAGTTCAAAGGTAGATTCTATAGTTAAACCTTATCTCAAACAATACCAAAAAACCACTGCAAAAATCATACACTTTGCTTCCAGGATTTATAGGAAAAGTAGGGTGAGAGTATAAGGCTCAAAGGATCCATCATTAGCACAAAGAAGACAAAGGATAGGAATGAAATAAAAATGGTATGTGGTGAGCTCAGTTAAATGAACGAGAGACCCATGAATACTTCGGTAGACATGGTACTTGACTTTGGAAAAGACCTGAGGTTTGCTGGTGGAAGTGGGCACCAGGAGGGTTTCAGTCGCCAAATTATTATGAAATGGTGGGAAGAGGTGGGGCTGTCTGGTATCAGGGGGAAGATTTTAACGCCAACTGTAGATGCCTGGGGCTCAAAACACATGGAGAGTAGAGGCAGCTAACATACAGCAGGGTGCATTTTGTGTACTTGTAGGTGGCTTAGTTCAGCTTGGTGCAT
The DNA here is from genome assembly GCF_903995425.1 of Onychomys torridus. Classification (NCBI taxonomy): domain Eukaryota; kingdom Metazoa; phylum Chordata; class Mammalia; order Rodentia; family Cricetidae; genus Onychomys; species Onychomys torridus. Next base: position 12,667,005 of record NC_050453.1, read on the forward strand.
TTTTCCGTCTTTGGATTTAAGAAATTGCACACAAGAAAAATGAACTATGCATTTCTAATACCAGGACTTTGTGTTTTGTTTTGTTGCTGTTGACTGAATCCATGGCCTTGGGCATGTTAGGCAAGAGTTTTCCACTGAACCATAGCCCCAGTCAAGATCTCTAATACACCAATAATCTTCCCAAATGTATCAGTATCATTGCCTAATGTCAGTTTTCTTAGGAACTAGTGCACATTTTGAAACAAGCATTATAGCTGAACAGACAACGCCAGTTCAGTTATGGAAGGGGGATTCTGGCTGTATAAACAGTTTCACCCCCTGCACTGAACAGTAGGATGGACTTGGGAACAGCCATGCAGACCTAGCTTCAGGGATAGGGGAGGGCCATGGTCCTCTCTCCAGCCTCAGTGTCCTTATGCTTCTCTTAGAGACTGACCAAGATGAATAGTCCTCAACCTGGTTACACATTAGAATCATGGTAGAGTCTTGAGACCTGTGAGGTCTAGGTTTCCCTAGGCCTATTCAATGAGACACTTACAGATGGGTGTGTTCTCAGAAATCTGTATTCTTAACAGGTGTGAAAATTTTATATACACTCAGGCCAAACAGTCATTGGCATAAGTCAATAGTTGTTGAATTTGCCAACACCTTGAAATTACCTGGGGTCTGAGCCTGGGTCCCAGCAGAGAAAGGCTGGTTTTAGTTGGCCTAGCAGGCATCTCCAGCATGCAGCCCACAGGTCCCACAGGTCAGAAATGCTGCCCAACACAGAATTGTAAACTTATACTTTAAAAATATGAGAGTTTTGCTCATTTTTTTTTGTAACTTGATTGCAAGGTTCTTAATGCTATGTTGCAATGTTAAAAGGCCGGCCATCCCTGGTAGAGTGAGGCATGGGCACCTGGAGTTGTTAGTTCTCTGGAGGTAACTCTGGGCTCTGACAGTTTGAATACCTGCTCCTCGGGCTGTAATCCTGGTAGTTGGAAGTGAGAAGGAGGAGGATGTGGGGCTCAAGTTCATCCTTGGCTACATAGCAAGTTCGAGGCCAGCCCAAGCAATGTAAGGCTCTAAATAAAATAAAAAAAAAAAAATCAATTTAACAAGCTAAAACCTGCTACTGGCGCTCCAGCAGATCCCACAGGCCTGGAGGCTATTGGAAGTAGCATTTTAAAACTGTATCCCAGGCTCCTTTGATACAAGCAGTTCTCAGGCCATGCTTTGAGAAGTGTGGGTATAAAGGGTCCCCTCTAAGTCACACACCCCACATTTCCTCTGCAGGAAGAAGCTCTGGCAAGAAGGCTGGAAGACTGTTGAGTATTAGGTTTTGATTATTATGGCTGGGTTAACTTGTGTCTAGGGCTCTGAGGGGCACAAACAGGAATAAAACAATCAATGCTGGCCTCCAAACTCCTGCCATGCAGTGTTAATTAAGATAATCAGGCCAGACAGAGAGGGTCATCATCCCTTCGTTCCAGCTGCCTTCATTTGGAGTTAATCCCAGCCATTAAGAGAGCAGGTTCCTTTCTTAATTGCCTGGGCAGAAAAGCTGCCTGCCGGAGCAATCTGAGTTACGGGCCATGGTATTGGCAGCAAATCCATAAGCTTTTATTTTGGGGGTGCCGTTACTCCCCTGACACCAAGTTAGTTAGTGAATGCCTCAGGCTGAGCCAGGGAAGTCCTTGTTTTAATTGAATGCATGATCCTTAGAAAATCACACCAGTAATGGATCGTTGGCAAGGCCCCGGGGTCTGAGCTGAGTCCCAGGCTAGCTATGTCCACAAGACATGTTGCAGAAAGAATGTTTCCTCTGGTAAGTACCAGGTCCAAACCTGGGGCGCCACTGGAGCACCAAGCATGGAGGACTCCTATACAAGAAAACCAAAATTTGGGCTGGAGAGATGGCTCAGAGGTTAAAAGCACTGACTGCTCTTCCAGAGGTCCTGAGTTCAATTTCCAGCAACCACATGGTGGCTCACAACCATCTTTGAGATCTGGTGCCCTCTTCTGGCCTGCAGGCATATATGTAGGCAGAACATTATATACATAATAAATAAACAAATAAGCTTAAAAAATTAAAGGAAAACCAGAAATCCTTTGCAAATAGGTGCCTTAGAGAGTTTCTGCAACGTTCACATAGTAATAACCTGTGGACTAATTCCCAATGTGAGTACAGGATTGCAGGCTTATAGATAGAAGGCTGGAGGAACTGTAGACCCAGAAATGCTTTGGAGTGTTCCAAGGGTTGCCCATTTGTTGGAGTCATAACTTGAATCTGAAGTGTCTTCCTTGGGCTCTTATTTGAATAGCTGCCCCCCTCCAGCTAGTGGTGCTGTTTGGGGAAGTTCTGGAAGCTTTGGGAAGTGAGCCCTAGTTGGAGGAATGAATCACTGGAGGTGGGTCCTTGAGGCTTATTGTCTCTGGTTACTTCTCTTCATTCTCTGTGGCCTGTCTACTGGCACTTTTCCTTCTTCCACCCCTATGAACCATCTCTTCAAATCATCCCTCTGCACCTTCAGTCCTCCGGCTCCCCAGCTCTTCCAGACCAGCTGCCTGCCCTCTGTATGCCCCCACACCATGCACCCTGGCATCCACACAAGCGTGTGCTACTCAGGGGTGCCCTCAGCACATTGTCTCCATGTCCCTTATTTCTCCTTCAGTTTAGGAGTCACTTCACACAGCAGTCAGCTTTTCCTTGTTCCCCTTCCTAAGAGAAACAGGAAGCCAGGTTCCAGCTGTGGGTCTGCTGCTGCCCCCTTGTGTGTGTTGGGGGGTCACAGCACAAGAGAGCTCAGCACAGCCAAGAGGTAGCCCCCCCCACGCTCTGTGCTGCTGTGAGGGGACCCAACTCTTCAGGCTGAGGCGGATGCAGGTAGACAATGGCTCACTCGTTCTATCTTGATTGCAAGAAGCACCATCTCCACAGCTGGGAGCAGAGGGCCTGTTCCTGAGAGCTGGGAATGGTACAACTCTTCCTACTCCTCAGCCCCGCCCACTCTAGAGCCTTTGGGATTGGCCCAGCAGGTGAACACCCAACACTTAACTGTTCTGCAAACAGGATTCTGAGATCAGCCCATTAGTTTTCTGGGGATGCTGTGAGCTCAGGAGAGTGATTTATTTACCAATGTTCGCCCTTCTCATTAGTGTCTGTTTGCCTTTGCCTCTCTAAATGTTTATGATTCCTCAATACAAAGCACGTCTGTTACGTCTAGCCCAGCAAGAACTTTCCCACTTATCTGTAATCTTTGTTCAGTGTGTGTGGGGGGGGGAGGGGTTGCAGGGGGGAGGGATGACATGAGGAACGCTGAGTTCCCAGGCTGGGGGGTTCTGGGGGAGAGGGTGGAACTCCTGGGAAGCTAGAAATTCCCCACCTTCTTTCAGAGCCACAGCCCTGCTACTAGACCTCTGCTAGAAATGCACTTACAAATTGCCAGGATCCCTGGTTTGTACTTAAAAACCCACCTGCAACCCTTTTTGTAAATTAGAATTTCATTCTTGATGCCAGCTAGTGGTTTGCTGAATGGATGTACCCATTTGCATCCAGCTCTCTCTCTCGGGCCTGCCTCGCTCCTCCTGGCCCTGCAGGGATGACTGCCCAGCAGATGAGAGATTTGTGTGCTTCTCTTGGTCCCTTGGATGGACTGGCCTCAGCTTGTTCAGAACAGCCATCCCCTTGGTCTGTCCTCAAAAATCTTACATGGGTGAGGTCATCATGGATTCCCCGAGAAGGCAGCATCAGCAGCTGGGAACTTCATCAATTCTACTGTGGAGTTCCACCACCCGCCTCAGTTCAAGGTGACCAGTGACCGCCCTGCTTATCTCCCACTGAGTTATGGTTTGGATCTTAAATATCACCAGAGGTCCATGTGTTAAGTTTTGGCGCTCTTAGGGAACAGTACAGCCTTTAGGAGGGGTGGAATGAGGTAAGGTACTGTAGCTGTGTCCTTGAAGGGGAAATTGAGACTCTTGGCCCCTCCTGGCCTTTCTGCCTTTGATGTTATAAGCCATGTGCATCTTCCATGACTACTACGCTGCCATAGGCTTCAGACTCACAGGCCAAGTGACTATGGATTAAAGCTTCGAAACCACCACCCCCCCTACACACACACTTACAGATTAGCTCAAGTATTTTGTCATTCTGACAAAAATCTAACAGTGTGTGACCCTAATACATGCATCCTTACACACATGTCTCTAACAACACGCATGCTACTGGAGGGAGCTTCCCAGAAGAGAGCATTGACTAGAAATGTCCTCGGTGAGTCCTCAGGCCCACAAACCAGAACTCTTCAGGGTGGCTCCAGGGTCCCCCACCTCAGACTACAAGCCTTCTAGAAGAGCTACCTAGTGGGGACATTTCCGGCTGGAACTGTCATTTTCTAGAGGGGGCATTCAATGCAGCCAACTTTCCCCATCATCTCTGTACTGTCTACTGTCACGGCCTGCGTCTGACTTCGCCACCATTCTTGGCCTCCCCTCGGCCTTCGCATCTCTGCCTAGCCTGGTCCCCAAGCTCCGAGTGCATATCTATATCTCATTGGCTCATCCCACCCTACCCTCCTTCCAAAGGCTAGCTCAAAACAGTCCTGACATCCCTCCAGGCACGTTCGCCTCCCTCCCATGACATTCTGGCTCCATCTCCATGGCAGCATTTTATTACATTACGCCTTTCCTGCTAGGTTGTAAGTCATGAGGCAAGGACTGGGTTTTATTCATACTCGATCCCCCACCGTTCCTAGCACAATCCCAGCACCCCAGCAATATTCACCCCATTAGTGTTTGGAAGCCACAGTCACTGTGTCCCAGCCCAACACCAGGAACATCTAATAAGTTCTTCTCATTCTAGGGGCAGTGGATTGCGGGTTGTTCAAAAACTCCTGAGACCGTAGGGATCTCATCACAGCCATGGCAGCAAAATAAATAAATAAATAAATGAATGAATGAATGAATAAATAAATAAATAAATAAATCAATCAGGAGACACAGCGTTTGCTTTCCTAAGAGAATAAATAGAAAACATTACACACATTTTTCTGCACTGTGCATCACTTTCTTTTTAGCAGGTTTTTACTATGTGTGATCTCTCTTCTTTCTTTTGGCTTTTTGTGTTGGGGCTTTTTGAAAAAAATTAAAGTTTAAAGTTAGCACACCAAAGCAATGGGTTTCCTTATGGCATCTCATTCATATAACTGTCCTTACATTTGTATACCCATCTTGACATTTGCCTTTCTGAGACAAAGTCTCACTGTGCAGCCCAGGTTGGCCTTGAACTCAAAGTCTTCCTGCCTCTCAGGTGCCGGGATTAGAGAATGGAATCTTCACTGGAAGAGAAACGTTCTAAATAATTGAGACCTGTAAGACGTGAGGCCTGAGGAGACTGAGAAATGTCTGGCCCAGCCTCTGGGACAGAAGGTGACTTCTAAGTCATCCAGTCACGTGGGCACCTTCCTGTTTTGCACCACCAGAGAGTAAGAGACAATCACTACAGTGGTGCGGATGTTCCCTCTGGGACCCAGAAGTCTTTTTCATGACCTGTCTGGGATCATTTGGCTCCTGAGATCCCAGTACTAGGACAAGACAATTACCCTGTCCCAGCACTCCAAGGAACCAAGGACTTGCTGGCTCAGGGGTCTTGTGGGTTTTTTTGGGGGGTAGGATGGGGTTGGGGAGGGAGGTGCTGGGGATGGGAGGAGTGAAGTAAGGCCACCATGAGGGTTTGGCATCTCTAAGCAGCAGAGCTAGGTGAATGATGGCAGGGTTGGGAGCTGGTGTGTAATACTGGGTCTCAGGTATGGATGGGAGTGTCCTAAGAGTTGAAGAACTGACGAGTTGGGCATCAAATCATTTTCTAGATGATTAAACGGGTGCTTAGTGAGGTCACACCAGAGTACATTGTGGAGCTGGGATTTGAATCCAGTTGCAAGCCCAGTTGTCAGGTCGTCATTGTGATCTTTAAACAAAATCAAACCTGAAAATTCTACCAAACACATAGAGTCTCAAAGGATGCTGTGCACAGCGGTCCCCTGGAGGCTGAGATGCTGATCCATTTGGTCTGGGGAAACCTGAGAGCATGTGTTTTTGTTAATTAAGAGAAAGTGTGTGTGTGTGTGTGTGTGTGTGTGTGTGTGTGTGTGTGTGTGTATGAGAGAGAGAGAGAGACAGAGAGACAGAGAGAGAGAATGGCATGGTGCTCATGTGGAGGCAGAGGACCACTTCAGCTATCATACCTCTCCCACCTTATTTGAGGCAGGATGTCTTTGCTGTTTGCCACTCTGTACCCCAGAATAGCTGGCTCCCAAGCTTCTGGGACTCTCTTGTCCCTTCCATCTCCTTGCAGAAGCAATGGGATTGCTGATTATGTGTTACAGTTGCTGGTTTCTATGTGGGTGCTGGGGATTTGAACTCAGGTCCTCATACTTGGGCTTCCCCATTGAGCTATCTTCACAGCTGAAGAGCCTGCGGTTCTAACATGCTCCCAGGTGATTCTGATGGGGCTGGCCCACTGAGCACATCCTAGTGGACAGGACTTGGGAGCCTTCCTTTCAGCCTCCTTGTTGTCCAGCACTAACTCAATCTCTTGTAAATGCCTTATGGCCCAAATTCCATATGACTGGTTTTGAGCTGTATTAATGAGTTCACCCCAAATTCTCTCACCTCTCGCTGGAGATTTCTCATGAGGGAGAGCTAGAAGAGCCCCATGGTTTAATCTGAGCGAAGGAAGCAACAGAGTTTGGGATTAATTTCTCAGGTCCTGCAGAGGTACTCCTCTTGGACACCAGCAGGGGGCACACACTGGGCGGAGACCAGGGGAGGAGCCGGCCTAGCCCTTCCCAGGAAAACCAGAGCTGGGCTCTGCTGGGAAGTGCCAACTGCCTGCCTAATGTGGGGCACTTTCCAAATTAAGACGACAACCCAACCGAACTGGTGGCTAAATTCGATCGTAGCTCCACAAATTAACAGGTGCGTGAGCTTGGGCAGCGCTGAAGTTCTGTGAGTATCAGTTTAATCATCTAGAAAATAGCAAGGATAATTGTTACCGCTTGCTTCCTCAGCAACACTGGGTGGGGTGGGGGACAAACCAGAGAACCAGAGACCTGTGTATAATCTCCCAACAGTTCTTGCTTTGCTCAAACAGACAGCATCATTCATGTACCCCACCCTCAGCAGAAAGGCACACCCTTAGAAACTGCTGAAGAGGAATGCAGAGAAAAGGAACATTTCCTGGAGTGGGTTGGCATTTCTTCTACCATTCATGGGAAATTGCATAACAATGACTCCTGTTTGCTTTAATATCTTTAGGTAATGGTCCCCAGCACCCCCAAACAACAAGCAAACAAACAAAATGATACTCTGTAAAACCAGTATTAGTATCCCAATGGTCTAGGCTTGGAATGGCTCTTTCTGCCTGCTTATTATAGACTCATTAGCACACTTTTATAACAGCTGATCAAAACGAAATAGTTTCAACTGAGTGATTATGCAAAACTAGCACCTGGCATGACACACTTAAAACCCCTGAGTGAAGGGAGCTCACGTAGCAGTCGGACATTCCGATCTGCTGTCACCAGGTTTAGGCTATGCTGGCGCTCTGAATTAGAAAATTAACACCACAGGCTCTGACAGCCTCCCCAGACGCAGCTCAGCTAAACCTAGAGTATCAGTGGACAAAGCAAACTGCCAGGAAAGCTGGGCAAGTGCCAGGTCAGGGAGCTGGAGCAGGGAGATTTGGGAAGTCCAAGGCAGCAGGTAATGACACAGACAATTTGCTTAGAGCAACAGAAGTCCTTTGCAGAGTGATGTGAGTTGGAAGCCACCGGGGTTGGGGTGTGTGCGTGGACAGGGAATAGAAACCTTATTAAGCCCAGGTCAGATATGCAGAGGATGGGAATTGAAGGTGAGATAGTAAAACACTTGAGAATGGTCCTGGGGAGGATCTGTAGTCAGTATTTGAAGAGGAAGCTTCTTAAGCCAAGCTGAGCCCCAAAGTAGGGGGAGGACGGGCATAAGAATCCACGTGCAGAGGAAGAAAGAGGACTTCATCGGACCCAGACAGGCAAGGGCTAGGTGAAGTGCCCTGCTGAGAAGCACATGTTCCCTCAGTGGGTTTATGGAGTCTGCCAGGGCAAGACATCAGAGGTGTTTGTGCTTTATTCAAGGTTGGGCCGGGGAGTCAGTGTGACCAGACTCTTGTCTGCTGGTGACAGTTATCTCCATCATATATGAGGCCACCGCAGAAGCGCTGGGTCCTGAGATGCCACATCTGTTTGAATCCTCCTTCAGCTACCAACTGGGGATTCTGGGCAAGTCTTGGTTTCCTTGTCCCCAGTTTCTACATTTCAGGTCACAACATCCCAGGGATGACAGTGGCGTTAAGGTGCATGTGTTCAAATCCTTGAAGGGTCTCTGTTGTTCCAAACTGGGTGGGTGAGTGATGCATCTGCATAGTGGCGGTCATGAACTAGAAGCATGTCCCCGTTTTTTTGTGGACTCTAAAACTACCCAAGGAAGTCTGACAGCAGTCAGACCACAGCCAATCCTCCCCGGAGTAGAACATTCACCTCCATGTAAACAAAGCTGCAAGCCTGGCATAGGGGACCTTGAAGGCAGAGGAAGAGAATGGCCTTGACCTACTGATGAAAATGGTTCCACATATATCCTGGCTTTAAGCAAAACTTACTCTCAGAGTGGAGACTGATAATCTTTGGGATGAGAACACGGTTTCCCTTCCTTGTGTTTCCACCTTGCCTCCCCCACCTCCCTCACCTCCACCTCTCAGAGTTCCTCTGGTCATTACTCTCTGGCAAACATGAGACAGAATTACACCAAGAGGTAGCTTGTGGGTTCCCAAGCAGGGTCTTTGGGGTGTGGACACAGACTCGTATATCGAGAATAACACATAGACGATAATTATTTCAAGATATCCTGGGAGACTTGAATGATTGTATTTGTGATACTGATTGAATGATGTTTTAGCTAGGCTTTCAACTGTTGTGATCAACCCTGCTAGCGCCTCTCAAAGAAATATGCGATAAACGATCTCTGCGACTCACACTAGAGAAAACATTATATATTATGTAGAGCTGGAATAGGGCTACACAATTTTTTAGAATCTTAATAGCGTGACATTCTGGGTAACTAAAAATTTCCTTGACGAAATATGAACACACGTGCGTTTGAACTAACTTCTAAGGGTTAACACCAGAAAATCTATGTATCTCAAAGTTGCTGTGTTTCGTCTGTTTTGTGCTATTGGTCTTGTTTTTTGGGTTTTTTTGAGACAGGTTATCTCTGTGTACTGCTGCGCCCTTTCCTGAGACTACTTGTTTGTAGAACCAGGCTGGCCTCGAACTTCTCACAGAAGTCCACCGCTGCCTCTTGCCCTCCTGAGTGGCTGGGGATGAAATCCGCCGTGGGCACTCATAACACCCAAGACCATGCTGAATCCCGCCCACACCCTACCAAATGGTGCCTGCTCTGTAACCCCAAGAGCCGAAGACGTGGTCATTGAAGAGCCACCTCTAACGTCTTGAATGGCGCGCTGAAACTGTGGCTTGATATTTTCTAACTATCAAGAAAGTGGCAAGGTCAAGAGGCCTAAGAGCTGGACAACAGCGCCCTAATATTTCCCTGTGACCATAGTCATTCTATACCTTAGTGGTCGTATGTAAAGGCCCTGCTGTTCTCTAACTAAATGAGTGAGGAGACTTACAGTTCCTCTCATCCTCGCTGCTTTGAGAAGGAGGCTGTTTGACATGAGCAAACACAAGAAGAAAACCTCGTGTAGCTCATATGTTCCTGTGACTACTGTATAGGTCTAGAGAGAGGCTAGACTTACATCGCCACTAATAGACTGATTGGTTTGGCTCACACTCAGGCTGGATGTTAAACACGTGGTATACTGACTATTGGGCTGACACCACAAGACACGCTAGACACGTTTGTGTCACCAAATTCTCTAAGCCTGGGAAAAGGTGAGCTCGATGATGGAGGTAGTAATGGACTTGGGGCCAATCATTGGGTTCTTGGAGAGGAGACAGAATTGGAGACTAATTACATTGTCGGGATAGGTTCCTAGAATCATATTTCAATTCTCATTATATGATAAGTGGAGATTTACTACACAGACATATATGATAGGGGTTAGATAGTGGGGTAATGGCTGTCTGTACATGGCAGAGACAGAGCCCAGTAGCTACTCAGTCCTCAAGACTGGACCCCTCAGTAGTTCTAATCCAGGATCACAGGCCTGGAGCTCCCTGGAGAGTAACTGATATTGACTTCCACACTGGAAGTCCAAAGAAGCTGGAGTCTCATGTCAACAGAGGGTGGAGGCAGCTGCCACAAACACAGTTGCTCAGGAAGAAGTGAACACAGGTAGACACTTGCCCCTCAGACTGATGAGGCTGCCTATGGGAAGGCAGTAGCTGTTCTGAGGGCTTGTCTTCTCTCTCAACTAATCCTCTCTGGAAACAGCCTCACAGAAAGGCACAGAGGTCTAGCTCCTCAGTGATTCCACATCCTGTTAAGTTGACAATATCAATGTCACAGAAAGACAGATGATAGACAAGCAATAGATAGGTAGGTAGGTAGGTAGGTAGGTAGGTAAGTAGATAGATAGGTAGGTAGATAGGTAGATAGATAGATAGATAGATAGATAGATAGATAGATATAGATAGATAGATGCATAGACAGATACATAGATAGATGATAGATTGATGATTGATAAGTAGATGATAAATAGGTAGATGATGGTTTAGGTAGATAGTTGGGAGGGACATTTGCAGGGAAATCGGCTCATACAAT